>NC_079436.1:28944857-29039857 GCF_903798145.1 Danio aesculapii
GTTGTGCAAGAAGTTTTAAGTCAGTTTAACATAATATAAGTTCAATGAACTCATAAGTTGAATGTGATTCCGCTTAATAATTGAAAGCAACCAGGATTTTTTTATACAGTGTATGTATGTACACTGTCAGAAAAAAAGGTACGAGAGTTCTCACTGGGGTGGTACCTTTTCAAAAGGTACACATTTGTCCATATTGGTACCTCAAAAGTATAAATTAGTACCTACAAGTTTTAAGAGGAACACTTTTGTACTTTTTAGGTACCAATACCATTAAGGTATTAATATGGACCTTTTAGGTACAAAATTTGTACCTTTTTAAAAAGGTACCACCCAGTGACAACTCTCATACCTTTATTTCTGAGAGTGTATGTATGTCACAATCACCAGCGATCTAATCCTTGCAGATTGCTGGTAAAAACACAGATTGCTAAAAAAAAAACTATAAATCTGATGGTACATGGACTACAGATCCAGTCATGCACCACACACTCACACCTGTTCCGGTTGTCCGCTGTTTGCAAACACAGACATAGCTGGAGCTATTCAGAACTAATTACATGGACTTTAAAAGCAGTACAACACACACACTAGTTGCTGAGTCTTCTTATACTGTTACTGTGAACATTACGGCATGTTTCCCTTGCCGTACGTTGTTTTACATTGTCTGCTGCTTGCTTTTTGACAATTGGCCTGTTTCATGACCATGACTCTGGATTTGCCCGTATACATGTAAATCTGTTTGCCCCTGTGTTGACCATTGCTTGCCTGACCATTCTATGTTGAATAAACCCTGCATTTGGATCCGCACCTCTGTCCACATCCCCTTAATATTAGAGAATGTATGGATTGATGATTGATCAATTGATTGATTGTATTGGTTGATTGATTGACTGTTATATATATTGGAAAAAAATATTTTATACATCCACCATTTCCAGGATTTAAAAAAAAAAATTTGTGTTTAACAACAGAAGGAAACTCAAACAGTGGAAGAGTGGAGAGTGCATAAATGATGACAGAATAATTTTTGGGGGGGTAAACAATCCCAAAAATAAGAGTCTGCTTGAGTTTAAATGCTCTAGTCTCGCAATCTACAGTTTTTCTGTGCAATTAAGTTTATTTAATTCACCTATTGCACATGTCTTTGAACTGTGGGGGAAACCAGAGTACCCAGAGGAAACCTATGCAAACATAGGGAGAACATGCAAACTCTATAGAGAAATGCCAACTGATCCAGCCAGTACTCGATTCAGTGACCTTCCGGTTGTGAGGGGACAGTGCTAACCACTCAACCACCGTGTCACCCTAAACAGGGTATAAAATGATGAAAAATGACCAATAAAGTGGCACTGCATCAAACAGCAGGCTGATATTTCTAAACTGAAAGTGGTTTGAAATACAGTAACAGTAAACGTCTCTTATAATGGTGTGATGACTCCACTGATATGTTTTCAACCATGAAACTGCAACCTTGAGCTAAATTGGTATGTTACAGCAATTGAAATAGCAGGATGTCAGAAATGGTCAGTTATTGCATCGAGACACATAATATATCTTCAAATTAGTGATGTATGAAATGCCTTGCACCACCTGCCCCACTTTCACTGACTGTGTTGAGTGTACTGTAGCAAGGCTGAAGATTAGACAAGGCACAGCAGATGAGTAGTAGTAAAAAAAAGTTAGTAATAATCATTCATTTCTAAATGACTGATTATATTAAGAGTTGCAAACATTTACAAATAAATGTTATAGTTAAAGTATAGGTATGAAATCAATATTTACTCTTCTTATTTTTATATGTATTTAGTGCTTGTTTTAAACCATGTATCTGTGCATTTAATTATAAATAATTATTATAATAATTTTAGTACATTTAAAAAATAAATAATGTTGGGTTGACATGGTGGCTCAGTGGTTAGCACTGTCGCCTCACAGGAAGAAGGTTGCTGCTTCGAGCCCTGGCAGGGTCAGTTGGCATGTCTTTGTGGCGTTTGCATGTTCTCCACGTGTTCGTGTAGGTTTTCTCCAGGTGCTCCAGTTACCCCCACAGTCCAAAGACATGTGGTATAGGTGAATTGAATAAGCTAAATTGGCTGTAGTGTATGTGTGTGAATGAATGTGTATGGATGTTTCCCAATACTGGGTTGCAGCTGGAAGTGCATCTGCTGTGTAAAACAAATGCTGGATAAGTTGGCGGTTCATTCCGCTGTGGCGACCTCTGCTGAATAAAGGGACTAAGCTGAAGGAAAATGAATGAATGAGTGAAATAATGTAGCCCTCATAGTCTTTAATAAAATACCATAACCTTCCCTCCCCCCTCAAAATGACTTTGCTTCACTTCTGGCCACAGGGAATGGCTTCGGGATGGGGCTATCAGTAGTATAAAATGTACCCACTGGTTCTCATCATCATCGGGCATCTGAAAACCAGAGAGTGCAGAAAGTGATTCCAGTAGACATGATCATTCACAACTGGGTACAAACTGGCATTCAAATTGTTCTCTTTTCTTAGCAATGCCCATCCAATGATCCAATTGGTTCCCAAAAGATGAAATCATGCTCCGCCCTACTGAAAAATGGAAACTGTTTCAATCTAATGTGTCACGATAATGAAAAAAGACAAACTTAACTTCCATTTAATGCCAACATTAATTATTCAAACAAGGTACTGTTCAATGAAAATGGTGAGAACTCAGGGTTTTGCCACATCTGACTTTATTTTGTGGCAGAGACAGATAATTCATAGTATATTGTAGTTTGTCTGTAGTATATTGTATATAGTAAATACTAAAAATTATATTGTCTTATCCTTTTTGTGTTTTTTGTGCATTATGGTAAAGTCTAGAGAGGATACACGGTCGACCAGAAGTGCAATATGCACATCAATACGGCAGCATTTTTTATGACACTGTATAACAATAATTAATATTTTTACAGTACTGTGATGGTTGGGTTTAGGGTTAGATAGGGATAGACATTAAATAATACAATTTATTGGGTAATTTAACAGATAGCATAAATAATACTTGGTACAACTACTGTTTTTACGTTACTGTGATGGTTGGGTTTAGGGTTGGGGTAGACGTTAAAAAAATACAATTAATGGGAAATTTTAAAAAAATTATAAAAATTATTTTTGTTAAATTGGTGGTTAATCCTGCTGTGATTAATAAAGGGACTAAGCCGAAGAAAGAAAATGAAGGAATTTTCATTAAATTTCAGCCGCAACCATATCTGATCTAGCAACAACCTTGCGAGTGAGCAACAGTTTGGTTTGTTTAGTGTGCCGTGTGTTTTCCTCTTTATTGTCTAAACCCCACCCCTCTTGTTGCCTGATTATTAGTTAATTGGCTCCACCTGTCCTTCCTCATTTCCTGCCTGGTTCAGTTCACTGTGTTTTCTTCTTCCACACTATGTGGGTTTGTTTCAAATTCCCTGTCACTTTTAATGGGTCAAGTCAAATGCAAGTGAAGCCAAGTGTCTTGTTTGTTAGTTTGTTTCCTTCCTAGTTTTATGTTTGTTCCAGTTTTTGCACTATTACAGGTCTTTAGTTTCCCAGCCCTGTTGGCTGTTGTTTCTGGACTTGTATCAGTCTATGTTTTATGTTGATATTTAATTTTATTAGAGACATTATGAGATCTCTCTGGAACTGCATTGGATCTGTCTGCAAAATAAAATAAGTCACATGCATAATTTGCATACATTTCTAGCATGCAAAATTTTTTTAATCACTCTGTAATTCTAAAAATACTGTGAACACACAACACAGAAAATGTGTAATATATGTTTATCCATCCATTATCAACCCCTTATAAAGGGCCACAGTGAAGTAATAGTCTTAGTATGACATTTCCACCAGCAGGAGCCACCTCTAGTGGCTCACAGCATGTGTAGGAACTCTTTTATTTACTCCAAGCCCCTGATCGTTTGAGGGAGTAGGAATGAGAATTGACCCGCCATGCAGCTCAGCTTCTCCATCACTACAACTGACCGGTACATTGACAACATTGCTTGTGGCTCTACACCAATCTGTATGTCAATCTCACTTTCCATCTTTCACTCATTTCTGTGAACAAAACCCCAAGATACTACCCCTCCACCTTAGGCCGGGTCTGGAGTGAACAAAATTCCTGCTCCGGTCGAACAGAGACTGGACAGCCCTTGACAGAATCCCTCAGACTCCAGAATCCCAGGGCACCCCCCACAGAATCGCATGAGGGACATGGTTGAACACCTTCTCCAAGTCTACACAGCACTAGTGGTCTGGTCAGGCAGACTCCCACAAACCCTCAAAGTACCCTAGAGAGGCAATAGAGCTGGTCCAGTGTTCAATGGCCCAGATGAAGCTGCATTGTTCCTCCTGAATCTGAGGTTGAACGTGTATGAATATATGTATGAGCATATTTCTCTGTAAAAACCTTCAAAATATAGATATGAATAAAACTGTGAAGTTTGGTATATATAAAGAATGTGTCGCTGAAGTATTTATGGCTCCATGCGTCACAGTCTCCAGCTGGAGTTCCCATGAGCCACACTAGAGGCCACTCACCTGTACTACAATGACCATAAACCTTTGCATCAATCATTTTCACAACTACTGATACACATTCCCTTGATTACCCCTCTATATTGACATATGTCCCTGTTTTGACTGATATACTGTATAATAAATCCCATGTGAATCCTCAATTCTGTTGCCATGCTCAGTTCACAGAAGACTTCACCATGAATGTAACCTGATTCCTTGTCATCTGTATCAGGTGTGGATGTGTGTGTGTATGTGTAATCAGCACAAATGATTGTCTAAGGGTGGATAGGGAGCTGGTAGTTTGGGGGGCTAGAAATCATAATGGATGAATGGATAAAGTCCGTCGCCCTTGTGGAGCTCATGGGTCAACTGATGACTATAACAACATGCAGAAGAAAAAAATAACTTTTTAAAGGGCACCTATGATGAAAATCTACTTTTGTAAGCTGTTTGGACAGAACTGTGTGTCATATTGGAGTGATATAAACATAACGTCTTTTTTTTTTATTTACTGACATTAAAATATTATTTAAATCCCAGTGATTTTGAGGGCCACCGCAACATGACGTAGGAGTGCGGTTTCCCCACCCACCGAATTGATTGACAGGACCCATGTCTCCATAATAACCTGTATACACATGTCCACAGAATATCAGCTGCACCTCAATAATTAATTTTATAAGTTTTTAAAACATTTTTAAAACAGAGCATTTTTGTAATAAAGACAGTAAAATCGCTATGTCATTCTTAACCGCTATAATCACCATGGCCGCATGATGTCAGTAAACGTGTGTTTGTATACTGCAAATAGCATTTGTGTGAGACTCATCATTTCAGAAAGGCTTGAATAAACTTCACCAAAAATCTTAAAATCAAATCTAAACTTGCTATGTTTGACTAATGACCTTATTTCAGCTTCCTCTCTGTCTGTCTCTGTCACTGACTGTTTATCTGACGTAATGCATGATGTGAAGCAGACACGCACGTGGGAAAGGTGGGCATGGAGAAGCAGCTCTTTTGGATTTAAAGCCACATGCTACAAAAACAGATACACTGTACTCAGACACTAAAAAGGGAAGATTTTACATTATATAATCTGATTGGTATATTGAGTTTAAATTTAATGACACGTCCTGGAGACACCAAAGTGTTATCTTACATCTTCTAAAAGGGGTAAAATAGGTGCTCTTTAAAGTAAGTATTGTAATAGAAATCTACAGACACAACTTGAAAAAGTGTGATGAAAGGAGAACACTTAAATCATCCCTGTTAACATTGGGGTGTGAAAATAAGGGACATACCCACCATAATAAGAGATCCCCCCCCCCCCCCTCCAATCCCCAAATTACTAAATATGTTGTTCTGGAGCTGTTTCATTGTAAATAAACCGGTGAGCGGTCAGTATTATGTTTTCTTATTATTATGTACAAAAGAAAAAATATATAATATACATTAGCAGCAAATTTTACTTACAAATTCTGACTAAAGAGCAGCGAATGAATTTAGATTTTTCATTTGATTATGGTGTCAATTTAAAAATGCATTATAATAACATTACAATGAAAGCATTCGATTGCTTTCCTAATTTTTTTGCTCATTTAGGACAAAATTAGTTGTGTTTGAAAAAAAAAAACCACCAAGATTGATATCTTTAGATCAGTGGTGCAGTCGGGGCTATACGCATGTATACTCAGTATGCCTACTTTTTTCCACTAGCTGTTTGGGTATTACCACTTCTGAGGATCAATAATTGCGTTTACCCTCGGTATACTCACTTGTTTTGCTTTTTAGACTTCCCTAATTTACGTGTATTCGTGTCCCCTTCAAGTGTATACCAAATGTTTTTTTAACTCTCATCTTAATTTGTTGCAATTGGTGCAGTTTTGTTTATATTTTGCACCATTCCCCGCCCCCTGACGACCACAGCAACTGTGAGAAAATTTTGTGAGTTCTTCGAAGTCAACTGAATGATGTCTCGCTGAAACGTTCAGGCAAAATTATAAAACAGCATGAGGGGGTTGGGTGGGTAATAGTACACCACCTTTTTTTTAAGGACTACACCACTGCTTTAGATGTTATTATCATTAATTATGTGTATGTCTGCACCCAAAACCCAGACGTTCGTTCCGCTTCAAGTCGCGTGTACAGAATCCGTTTGGGTAACAGCATCTATTTATCACTATGGAGCGCGTCAACTGACGTCACACACGGCTACATGACTGTTTTGAGGATTACTTAGGAGGGGCAACGGCACCTGTAATGAAAAGGAAGGTAATCGCACCGTTTTATATTTATTTCAAAGTGTTTTCATGCCTAAATAAAACTAAAGCATAGAACAGACTCACATTTAAGAGCAAGGGTGGCCCCTGGTGGTTCAGTGGTATGGGTTGTGTATAGGGAGGATCGGCTCTTTAATGTTTATTGCCACCCTTCAGAGAAAGACTGAAAATACGAGAGAAAAATGGGAAAATACCGTTAGGGGATAATAGTGGGATAAAACCATAAAACACAGGAGAATCCCGGAAAAAACGGGAGGGTTGACTGGTATGACTTAAATGTGTCTCATCTAAAAATCGTGGAAAATGTGAAGCACATGTCTTCTTTCACCAGTTTCAATGTGTTTTGGGTTCACGCTTCTGTGGCGGATGTCATTGCTAGGCAACCATCAACCATTCGCTCAAAGGATGACAAACTGACAAACCATTGCTGCAGCTCTGATACAAGTTTTATTTATGGGGGAAAATAAAAACTACAAAGTTTTGCCTTTTTGTGTTTATCATGAGGTAATTAGCCTACCGTTATTACTGAAATGTGTTTATTCAACACAAAGTATGAAGCTGATTGCTTAGTTCTAGTCACATGACTCGCAATGTGCTTGTGGCATTCTGAGAAGTTGAGAAAACCTGTGGACATCGCTCTCTATTTGTGGGCATGCATTGGAAATGACAAACTTGTGCATGCAAAAGGCATGTTAATGGACCATTTGAATGTTTTAATAACATTAGACAAAAAAGCAAGAAATTTCAAAATTTGCAGGTACACAAAAAACTGTGCCTAGCATTAATGTATTTTAGACCGTTTTCCTTCAAATATGCAATAAATTTGGATGCCAACTAAGTAACATATTTTAGTGGAAATTCTTCAGGTGCGTCATTCTTCTGTCATTACAGGCTTCATCATCTATGTAAATAAGCTAAGCACTCATTAAACACTCCTCTTGGTGCGATATGTGGATGTGGAGATGTCCCTTTGAGAGCTCGGCCGTTCACAGGCTTTGCTTAAGTCCCTCCAGCTGATTCAATCTCTGAGATGGATCAGCACAGCTCTATTCAATCTGTCCCACAAGTCCCTGCAAAATAAAGCTTATCAGCCTCCAGCAGACCACTTCTATATGCTTCATATGGAGGAATGAGATACCTAGCTGACCTACACCAGGTGTTTATTACAATCTGGATCGTACGTGTGTTCAGATTTACTCATAATCTTTACTTTCTCTTTATTTTAAAGGAATCTACTTTACCTTGATGTGACAGTCAGTTTGTTATGAAAAAATGGCATTAAAAATGGCCGCATCGGGACTTTAAAATAATCATTTCCTGGGTTGAGTTTCACCTTTAGTTTACATTTGCATAGCAGTTGTTTTAGAACAATGCCTTTGTAGTGTGTATTGACTGCTTTTAGTAAATAAATGTAATGTTCATGTTTTGGTTTTAAGTGATTAGTTGTAAATTGTCCGAAAGAGAAGTCACTGGTAGAAGATATGTTGTCAACATAGGCTCATTCTGAAAACGTAGCCCTATATACATTTCTGGAGATCGTGAATTATGTAGCCAGAAGTATGTATGGCTGCATTTCGTCTTTAAAATGAACGATATGGGGGCGATATGACGCCGTACTATTTCGCGCTTACCACCTGACCGCTTAACTCTGTATGGATGGCTTTCCTGCTGTTACCAGTTTGTCTAGTTAGCTTGCCATGTACATCAGCGGACTTGAGATGGAGAGAGTAGTTGAGCATGACGACAGGGTTCGGATCCAGCAGAAAGCAGGTAAGACAAAAACAGAAGTCAAAAAATAAAATAAGTGAAGTTTATTTATAAACTAATTTCGAGAGGAGCATGTGCTTATGATTGACTGCACCTGGTCCTGCATTAGCTAATGCATGATCTATTAATCAGATGATTCCTAAATCACTAAAAATAACCAGAGTATCTTACCTTAGCCACCTTCGTCTTGGGGAATCCCCCCTTCCACCTCTTCTCCTCCCCTTTCCTTGACAGGGCAGCACGGCAGCCCAGTGGTTAGCACCATTGCCTCACAGCAAGAATGTCACTGGTTCAAGTCTTTACCTGGCCAAGTTGACATTTCTGGATGGAGTTTACATGTTCTCCCCATGTTTGCGTAGGTTTCCCTCAGACTCTGCGGTGTCCTCCCACAGGCCAAAAACATTTAACATAAATAAATTGACCAAACCAAATTGACACCATGGATGAGTGACTAATCAGCAATATTTCTCTCCATACAGTAGTTATTCATAATTTTCATTCGCCGTTAACAAGCAGGGGAATTGTCGAGACCTACCTGAGCTCAAACTCCACTCTCTCACTGAAAATGGGAGGGAACCCCGAGCTCGAGGATCTTATGAGCTCAGGGCTCTCTCCCAGGACAGCATGCTAAACGCGCTTTATAATCAATCATTAGCTAAGTCTGAGCTCTTTAAATAAGTAAATGACAGGGTGAGAATGTGGTAAAATCTGAAAATGTGGGAAAGAACAGGCGAGGTTTTTTATTTTTTTGAATTGTTTTTATAAACACTGTCAGTTGGGTTTAGAAAAGTAGATGGGCGGGTCATTCAGTGCTTTTGAAATCCCTATTGGTTGAGTTTAGGGAAGAATCGATCAGTCAGTCTGTCAGTTGATCGGCCAGTCAGTCAGTTAACAGTCGACAGCGGCCTCTGGTGGATTTACGCAGGTAGGAACGAATGGCATTCACGAGAGAAATTTGAAATCTGAATAAGCGTACACAGCAGCCTCTGGTGGATTCACGTTAACAAATACTGCAAAAAACTTCTCCAGAAATGTACATGGGGGTGCATTTTTATAATGAGCCTGGGTTGGATATTGTATTTAAACGGAACTTATTTTGTGATCTTTAGAAAAAAAAAAAGGTTATAATTATTTAGCGATAATAAACAACTTTAGAACTTCAGAGTGACTTATCCCATAGATAATTTTGTAAAATAAAAATAAAATGAGACTTTTTTTAAATTTAATTTTGTTGGGGCCTCAAGAAGAACTTTGCTTATAACCTCCACATAAAACAATAAATAAATAAATAAAGAACCCTGATCATCATACTGTAGGTTTTTTTACGTTAAGTGGTTGTAAATAGTTTATTTAAGCTGAATTTAAACAAACAAATTAAGCTAAACATTGCTCAATTTAATTTGTTTGTTTAAATTCAACACAAATAAATTGTGTGCAACAGTTTTGCATGCAACACTTTTTTCAGTGTGTCAGTGTGAACAATCATTAACTGACTATTAATGTATCCACCATTATTTATTTATTGTATTAATTGTTTACATCATTTAATTAAAATGTTCATTGTTTATGTGAGCTCAGTAATATTGTGTTAAGTATATTTACAGATTTAGCTTTTGCTGTTCAATAGTGCATTGACATTTAGAAAATAAGCTATCGATAATAAATGCTTATGAAGTTTTAGTTAACTAATGTAGTTTATAAATATTACAAAGTACAACATTTTTAATTCATAAACAGCATCTTTTCAAACTTGCTTAATTTTACCTACACTTACTATATAATAACAGTAAATTATGCATAATTACATGCAATAACCAAAACCTTAAGTAATCTTACCCAATCCTAACCCCATAGCACTTACATGCTTAATATTCAGAAATTTATCCTGATTATAACCTTTGTTATACATTTAAATACAACCTAAAGATATTGTATTAATGTGCTTCCCAAGAATCTGAGAGCCAATTACTTATATACTTGATCAGTCTGCCCTCTGGTGGAATTTATATAGTTTCCCCACAAGCTTCCTTTTGATTCCTGACACTTCATAACATATTAATGCATGTAAACTAGAGTATGTTTACATTACAGAAGGGAATCTTCTGGCTGTCCATCAGGATGAAGTTTTATATCCTGCTGAAAATATATATATTAACATGCTTTTGTGTCTTTTCGTTAATAAAATATGTTCATGTTTGATTTTTAAACTGTCCCAGATAGTAAATATCAAAGTAAACCTAGGGCATAATGATAGGTTCGCTTGGCCTTTATTGTGTGTTGATTTGTTTAGCAGGAGAGGATGAGTAGTGTTTATGTGCACTGGGCTCTGCTCTGTATCTTCAGAGGTCTTTTCACCAAAATTGGCCAGTTCTGCTCTCACAGCTGGAGGTCGATAGCTGCTTTACAGAATAGATGGCTTCAGGGCACTGTAACTGCATCCCAGTCCCCACAGGCTCTCTGATAAACACACACACACACAGAGAGAGAGACGCCAACACACACACGTATCTCAGCAAAACAGCGGCTTTACACCTGCAAAATGAGCTCTGCCGCCTGGAACAGCAGTGCAGACACTGAGATCCAAAAGTCTGAAAATATGGGCTTTCTTTCACTTGAAAAAGTTTGTAGAAACTTCTCTGAATCTCTTTGGAACCAAAATAAGCAATTCTGAAATGAATGCAATGTTTTCAATGTGTTTAAGTTTGCTCCATTTAAAAGTTTAGATCTACTTTTAAAATTAAAATTGTTGCTGTTATTATTATTATTACACTGTAAAACCCAAAAGGTTCAAGTAACTCAAACCATTTGAGGAAACCAATTTCAACAAACCATTTAAGTTCAAAAACTAATCCTAACGAGTACTGTGAACTTAATCCATTTGAGTAAATGAAGCAATTTGAGCACAGTAAAACCCAATAAATGTAGAAACCCAAACCAACTAAGTACTGTATACCCAATAAGTTAAGGCAACTCAAACCGTTTTAGGAAACCGATTGCTACAAACCATTCGAGTTGAAAACTAATCTTTATGAGTACTGTGAACTTACTTCATTTAAGTTGAAGTAATGAGGTATTTAATTAACTCATTAACTTCAACACTGAGTTCAAAACTCTTTTCAAATGAGGAGAATTAACTTTCAGTCAATTTTGTGTTAACTACACTTGATAAAGTCGACTGTTGGGGTTTACAGTGTATTATTATTATGGCTGTTGTTGTTGTTGTTGTTGTTGTTGTTGTTCTTGTTCTTGTTGTTGTTGTTCTTGTTCTTGTTCTTGTTGTTGTGCATGTACATCTCAAGAAAAAAGAAAAAGACCAAAGTTAATATTAGCACAGACTAAGTATTTTGTAATTTATTGATTTTGTAAATTATTGATAACTTTAAAGTAAAAGTATCATCGAATAGAACATTTATTTAAAGAAAAGGATTTGTAAAAATGAGCAGCTGATTGTAACTATGCTTAATAAAATAATAAATGGACATGTATGATGTGTTCAGTTATCTTATTACACGAGTAGAAGGAAATAGTGACATGGTTTAATGTAAAAATAAACAGAATTGCAGAAAACAGGAATGGTTTATTAGGCATTGCAGAAAATACATATTAACATGCAATGCTGTGTATGTTGCAATAGTTTTTACATTTTTATTTATTTATTTATTTTACTTTTTCAGTGTTTATGAATAAATACATCATATTTTGTTACATTGTTTAAGACTGCAATAGGAGGATGCTACAGTAGCTTCTGTTGGTAGTAATAAAAAGCATCCACCAGGTGGTGCTGTTGGACATGATAATGATAAAAATTACTCAAACAACACTATCTAGCTTGACCATTTCTGTTATACTGGAATTTTTTTGTATTTTTTTTTTTTTTATTGCAGCTTGCTTTATCAAGATAAGTAAAAATAAATAAATAAATAAAAAATATCTAAATAAACAAATAAATTTTTTTCTTGGTGACTATCTGAAATAAAAGGTGAATAGTTTTAAATATTTTTGTATAGTTGTATAACATTCATAGTATCCTAAATAACATCAATTGTTTTAGTATTTGACCTAAATAATAATAATTATTATTATTATCATCATTGGGATAATAATGAATAATTATGATTGTTCTATTTATTCTTTTTATTTTTTTATTTGTGATACTAAGCAACAATGATTCATTCGGGAAAATGAGGCAAATTGTCTGGCAAATTAATAAATATATATATAGTTGTACATATTTCTGCATTTATTGAATGTTTTATTATAATAGTTTAACTCCTGTATTCCTGATAGCACTCCCTGAAGAGATAGCACTATTTATTGATTCATGACTTGATGTCTGTTACACCTTGTGAACTTGTAGCTTACCTGCTAATCTTTTATTGTGTCCAGCACCTGACCCGTCCCATATTTCACAAATATTGTCACTGCAAACAGGATTTATTTATCAAGCTCTGCCTATGTCTGTGGCCTACTTCATTGTGACCTTCTTTGAATATACTACTTCAGGCTGCTTTACTTTATAATGCGCAATTCAAGCCAGCTGATTTTTATTCAGTGAGTGCTCTGTGGTGCATTGTTGCCAAGTTCAAGGACAGCCTCTTTTACACAAACTCAAGGCTAACTGCACTGTTTTTCTTCTTCTTTTTTTTCTTTGTTTTCTTTTTCTTTCTTTCTTCTTCTTCTTCTTCTTCTTCTTCATCTCTTTCTTTTTCTTTTTCTTCTTTTTCTCATTTGGACTGCATTGCCTCTGATGTTTTTCAATGTTCAGTCTCAGCAAAGTATCTTGAAGCGGTTTCAGCTTATATAAAAGCAGTTCCAAAGGTTTCAGAATCCTTACAGGCTGTTTTTCTTCCAACATATGAATAGCAGAAACATGTCCATTGTTCAGAAAAGTTTTGAATACATTACATGCCTCTCTGTTTGAATTTAAAAGGACATTTTTATTACTTGTTTTTTTTATTTATACACTACTGTTTGTAGTCATGCTTCTACCATGGAGTTTAAAAAGGAAAAGAACGGGAAAAGAAAAAGAGAGAGAGAAATGTACAGTATCAGCTTCAATGTAAATGTACTGTCTCAATGTATTTCAAATCAAAGTACTGACTTTAATACACTTCAACTGACTTCAATACATTTTAAATCAACGTATTGGCTTCAATACACTTCAACTAGTTTCAATTCATTTTAAATCATTGTATTGGCTTCATTACATTTCAGTTGGCTTCAATAAATTTCAAATCAATGTTCTGACTTTAATACACTTCAACTGACTTCAATACATTTTAAATCAACGTATTGGCTTCAATACACTTCAACTAGTTTCAATACATTTCAAATCAATGTACTGATTTCAATACACTTCAACTGACTTCAATACAATTTAGATCATTGTTTTGGCTTCAATACACTTCAACTGACTTCAATACAATTTAGATCATTGTTTTGGCTTCAATACACTTCAACTGGTTTCAATACATTTTAAAATCAATGTATTGGCTTCAATGCACTTCACCTGGCTTCAATGCTGTACATTTGCTATCAACGTATTGGCTTCAGTGCACTTCACCTGGCTTCAACACTGCACATTTCCTATCAATGTATTGGCTTTAATACACTTCAACTGGATTCTGTCCTTGATTTCTCACAATTTAGAGTTTACACAATTGCATGTTTGTTTTTTCTTAACAGTTGCAAGCTGTAAAGTTGTTTTATATATATATATATATATATATATATATATATATATATATATATATATATATATATATATATATTTCAATTCTGACTTTTTAATGTCACAGTTTTAAGAAAAAAAGTTTGTATTGCGAGATAAGGTCAGATTTGTGAAAATGATTCAAACATGCGATTGTGAGAAATAAAGTCACAGTTCTAAGAACAGAAAGTTTTTATATTTCAAAAATGTGACTTGTAAAAAATCTTTTTTAGGTTTGTATCTACTTAATTGTGAGAATAAATGTTATGATTGCAAAATACATACTGTGAAATTATGTATTAAACTGTAAATTATGCAAATAACACATTTACACTGACTGAACCCACAAATGTAAATTTGTCAACCATAAACATTTAAAGCCTTATAAAGCGTTTTCTGAGTATTTGTATGCTAGTGTAACTTGGATCTTATTTCTCATTGTTGGGTATAGCTGTATGTTGCTTTTTTACACTGTCATATTGCAAAAATGTTTTAAAGTTGCCTTACAGTGATGACAAAGGAGGACAGTGAAAGAGTTAAAGAGGTTTGGGTCAGCTTCACCCAGCAGCAGTGTGTGTGTCTGACGAATGATAGTTGCACAACAGTCTCGCCTCAGTAGACAGCAAGAAAGGCCAGTGTCAAACAAAGAGGGGGCAGAGCGACGAGAGATGCAATGCCGGGGGATGGTGATGCGTAAGTCACAGACACCAAAAATTGTGTCCTTGTGGTCATCATGTAGACGACATCCTCCTTAAATCCTGAATCTGAGACAACTATATTTACACTCCCCGAAATAAAAATAGAAAAACTGTCACTGTGGCAGTACCTTTTTAAAAAGTACACTTCTATACTTTTAATGTAGGTCTTATGTACACCTTTGGTTCTAATACTATCAATGAACCTCAAGGTACAAACCTAAAATTATTTTAAAGGTCACCATCTACATGTAGATGACGATTTTCTATTTTGAGAGTGTATAGCTGCCAAACTTAAATTTTTTTGTTCCTACTTTAATTTACACATTCATTGACTGTTGGCACATATGGTTCCGTGGAGAACTTTTAAAATCTGTGGAGTCACTTTGGATGTTTTCACCCATGATTTTGAGTCTTAATTTAGCCACAACGTTCTCTGTGTTTCAGCAAATAGAATGATTTTTGACAAATCATGACAACTATTAT
The DNA here is from genome assembly GCF_903798145.1 of Danio aesculapii. Lineage (NCBI taxonomy): Eukaryota > Metazoa > Chordata > Actinopteri > Cypriniformes > Danionidae > Danio > Danio aesculapii. The sequence goes on from NC_079436.1 coordinate 28,960,322, forward strand.
TTTGACACATATTTTGGAAAAATGCTTTGAATTTTTTAAAAAATTCAACATTGCAATCTGGGCAACTTGATTAGCATTTTGTTATGTTTGTGGCTGTTTTTGCCCCATTGACTTCCATTATAACTACATTTTTTGATTGCAAAGCCATGGCACCCTATAATCATACATTCTTGATTGTTGCTGGCTGCTGATTGTTGCTCTTCACTGTTGGGAGGAAGTAAAATGTGTCGTTTGTTCTAAAAACAGCCACAAACACCGAAAGGGTAGTAAATTTGAACAGTACACATGGGTTATTACAGGTTTTATAATTATTATTTTTAATAGTAGAAAAAGAAATGTTTAAATAGTTATTTTTTACAAATATGTATTTTTAATAAAGGTACCACAGACTCTTAGTGGACCAGTTTTTCATATTGTGAAGAATATTTTCATCATTTTAAGAACCTTTTTTCATTTTTAAGAACATTGGAATAACGTAGTTCCATGGTCCTTCATTAGAACCAGCTGATGCAAATAAGAACCTTTATATTGAAGGTCAGTTGGCCAAAAAATAAACATTTACCCATTATTTACAGTACTCACTCTTGTCTTGGAAATTCTCTACATTAATCTAACTTCATCACAAATAATTCAATTGACTATCAGTTAACTACAGTATATCAGTCTAATTCCCTGAATATAATACAGTACTTCTCTGAAGTATGGTGACGGCATCCCATCAAGAAGCTGCTATCACTACCTCTATCACTCATGATCACAAAGATCTTTAACATCTCCACATTCTCACCACCTTTCTCAACTGTACACTTTTCTTTGATCTGAATGTCAACAGTCTGCACTTTTATGAACTTTAACCTCCAGAATCTAAGAAGGCTTAAGGCTAGTGCCACAAAATTGTAAGTAAGAACTGTCTTAACTTAAAAATAACATGCAGTGACATTATGTAAGTGCTCTAGAACAGTTTTAAAGAAATACCAGTAATGTTTTTTTTCTGTATTTTTTTATTTAAAAAATGCTTAATTATATTTAGTGACAACCTAGTTGTGGAGTCCATGTTGGACATACCCTTTTAAATTATTTTGAAGCTATTTTATTTTTTCATCACATTCTCAAGTCGTTCCAAACCTTATTTGGAGTTTATTTATTATTTTTATTTCTTTTTGAGAAAAAAAAGAAAAAGAAAACCAAAAGCCACTGAGATTCATTGAAAAAAGATCATTGAAAATAAAATATTGATAAAGTATTAAATACTTTAACTAGAAAAGTAAAGTTCGTTGACAAACTTTATGGTGGCTTGAGAAAGCCTCGTGTGAAAGTTTGAAGTAGTTTTAAAGTTTAAATAATTGAAGTAGTTTTTAAGTAGTTTGAAAACAGTCGCCATAGATAGATGAGTATATATAGGTTTATAGTATGGATTGGCATGTTTCTTGCTATGCAGTTGACAGGGGGTTCTGAGTGGTTGCTAAGGTGTAACTAAATGGTTACTATGGTGTTCTGAATGGTTGCTAAGGCTTGCTAGGGTGTTCTGAGTGGTTGCTAAGGTATTGCTAGGCGATTGCAAGGGTGTTCTGAATGGTTGTTAGGTGGTTGCTAAGGCATTGCTAGGGTGTTCTGAGTGGTTGCTAGTCGGTTGCTAGGGTGTTCTAGGTGGTTGCTAAAGCATTGCTAATGTGTTCTAGGTGGTTGCTAAGGTATTCTGAGTGGGTGCTAGGCAAATGCGAGGGCATTGCTGTGTGGTTGCTAGGTGTTGCTAAGCGATTGCTAAGGTGTTCTGGGTAGTTGCAAGTCAGTTTCTAACATACATTTGCATGGTTCTAGTATTAGCATGTCGCTAGCATATTTCTAGTATAAACTAGCATGTTGTTATCATGAATTTAGTATAAATTAGCATGTTGCTAGTATGATTAGTATGCTTGTTAGTATGGTTCTAGTATGGATTAGTATGTTTCATACTTAATATATGTTTAATATTTCAATGGCCGTTTTTTACATTGAAAGTCTATGGGACCGTTGCTAGGGTGATGTAAGTGGTTGCTAGGCTGTGGCTAGTAAGTTCACGATCAGTAAGGTCATCAGGGATTGCCAGATTGGTAGTCTGAGTTGAATGAGCCAACCTTAGGTCTATATGAATAATTCGTTTATGTAGTACAACAGTTGGAACACATGTTGGAACAAGCAGAGGATAAGCAAATGATGAAAAGAGTTTGTTTTTTTCGCTACTCCTTTAACTTTAACTGCACAATATGTGACTTAGACTGACATTTTTAAAGTCCACAATGAGTATTAAAGCTGATTTTGTTTTTACAAAAAAGAGCACTCACCGCAAGTCACAATAAGACAGAATGACATATTTTAACGTTGCTCTTGAAGTAATGGACTTTCTCTCAACTTCTCCATTTCCTGCTTGCAGCTGTTTATCAGTATGACTAACTCCCTGGTGTATCACTCCTTGGTCTTTTCTTTCTGTAGATAATTGATGGGCTTTGGTGGAAAATATTTCTTTTACATCTCTCAAACATATCTAGCTAAATTAGACTGGCTCCTCCCTAAAGAGAATGTTAATTGCTTTTTGGCATAATTTCTCTAGATTTGTGCTTTTTGATGTTTAGTTAAAAAAAAGTTGTATGCTCTAAGTTCAACTTCAATCACTTTGGTCTGATTGTGCTGTTGAATGCTCGCAAAATGAGCAGTAAGTACTGGCTGATGCTTAATCTGATGTTGCAAACATTCCTTTTCTTCTGTTGCAGTCAGGCTGTCCATCAGGGCTATTATTTTAACAAATTATCCCCTAAAGAAAAGGCAGTGATTTTGGAGTCAAAAGCATGATTGGTTGTAGATCTATTCCAGAACTATTACTTCATATGCTTTATTCTCTTTCCTTGACTTCCCAGTTTAAAATAGTATCATGTACAAGTAACAATATTATTTAGTTATTATAATAATATTATAATTTAATCTTCGGCCATTCTTAACAGCATAATAGTTCTTTCCATGTACTGTAGCATCATAAATCATATGTGTTATAAAATATCATGAACATAATATATGATTTTCGGTTCTCATGGTCTCCGTCTAATGTGAACTTTGAGTAACCTTTTCTAAACAAGCTTTTTTCTGGTTTGCATTTTATTTTAACTGTCCTCTAAGCTTTTCGATTACTGATATAATCTGGATTACATACAGTAATCAGATTCCAAAATTAAGTGCTGGTCATTTCAGCAGGCTACTTACAGTATTATTTAGAAAAATGTTTAATCACTTTGCAGATTTTTATAGATAACACGATTGCAAATGATTTACACATGACAGTTAATTGTATAATTTACTGATTCTTGCAAATTCTTGTTGTTGTTTTTTCTTTTCCCAGAAACAATACTGTGTGTGTCTAATGTAGCTTTGAATATTAACAAGTTTCTTAAATAGATTTTTTTATCAAGGCTTTTGAATTTTTGGGACACACAATTAAATGCATAGTAATACATTATATTAGCCACTGCTGACACATAATGTAAGAATGGCTTTCTGACCAGACTGAACTCAATAATTGAAATAACAAATACTATGCAACATAACAATAAACCAATCTGGAAAAAAGATCTTTGAGAAAGCCAGTTGGTCAGCTGTCCCTCCACTCCACTGTCGTCATTCATTCATTATGTTGAGGAGCTGAAGCTGATGAGATACAATGAGAAACAACTGTTTCGCCAAACTGAATAGTTCTAACTACTGATGAAGCTTAAAATTAGTTTTCACAGTATAAAATGTGTGTAGTTTGGGTGAAATAAAATAACTAATCAATAAAATGTGTGTCATATCAATGTAAATACATGTGAATTATTCAGAAAAACTTAAATTGTACTAACTTGATATGATATAGATATCTAGACATATTTATATGATATACAGTAGCCAGTCACATCTGTTTCTGTAATAAAGTTATGTTAAATCACAGTGAGTTCATGCATCTAACTTATTATTTTATAGCTATATTCTACTAACATGCTATGTCAGTTAGCATCGGAATATAAATTCACTTTATTTTTTTATGAAAATACTTAAGATGGCTGGAAGAACACATAGTCCTTTTTTGGCCGCAGTCATGGAAATGGTAAGTTAAAGCCTTTTTAGGCCTTTTTAGCTGGGTGTGGAGCGGGGGGAATTAGATCTTCTTTTTTTTTGGGCGGGGGGAGACTTCTTTGGCGCTAAGCCCCTTATCCCATTTGACCCTAGCAATGCCCCTGGTCCATGCAGAATGACCATGTACAGCATTTATATGCACTGTAAAAAATGCAGGGTTCTACATAATTGATTCAAGTTGACCCAACGCAAATCGATTAAGTTAACTTAACAATTCTAACAAAATGTATGTGGATTGAACATAAAAAAATTAAGTTGTCCCAATGAAATATCAAGAATTGTGTTGTTTCAGCTTATTTTAGTTAAGTAGTTTGAACAAGCAAAAAATATACATTTTTTTGAGTGTGCGTGTCTTGTGGATCTATGGTGTGTTTCTCTTTTTTTGTTTGACGTCATTTAAGTGCCATTTCAGTGTTGGTGTGATTGGTAAAATTATCCATTTCGCAGTAGTCACTCTTATGAGAATTCTGTTCTATGGATCTTGTTGTGCCTCTGATAAGATCTTTCCCAGATGCTGTTTTTTTATTCTAGCATACAAATGGTCTTCGTGTTACCTCATGTCTCAGTGAAGGTTCTGTGAAGCTTTTGTCTTGAATTTTTGGTTTGTTGTTCTGCGTTACACCCCATTCTAGGAAAGGTGCGCAACATGAAAGGTTTCTTTCAAAACAAAGAAAATATGCATTAACAAATTCATTTGGGATTTGTCACAGCTTTTACATTTCTGTAGGTCAATCATCCCACAATAATCAATCGGATGGCTCTACTAAGCAGAGCAGAGAAATGTACTCTTCTTAATCGTGTATAGTGTTTGTTATAAATGATGTATCTGTGTACTTCATTATTTCGTAACAAATTCATTTGCGTTCATAATCTTTAATCAAATGCCATAACCATAATCACACTCACATGCTGCAGCACACAGTAATTATGGTCGCTGCAGTGGAATGAACCGCTAACTATTCCAGCATATGTTTTACGCAGTTGATGCCCATCCAGCCAGTACATACTTATACAGTACATACTCATTCCCACACACACACACAAACACACTCATACACTACGGCCAATTTTAGTTTATTCAATTCACATACAGTATAGCGCATGTCTTTGTACTGTGGGAGAAACCAGAGCACACAGAGGAAATTCGCGTGAACATGCGTGAGAGAGAACTTCACAAAGAAATGCCAACTGGCCCAGCCAGTTATTTAATTTGGTGTTACCACAAACTTTGTCCATGATTGTACTTACAAGCCTTAGGAATGGATGGAGAGCTCAATGTCTGGGACCTGCTTTTGCAATCACTGACTTCCTTAGAAAATAGTGGCTAAATCAACTATTCTTTATGCATGAGCAGCCATTGAGTGGCCTACTTACAGAATATTAGTTTATAGTAATGACTGAGATTCAGGCTGGCAAGGTTGTGTTCATGAGCATGGGTATTTGGCCGGCTTAAGACTCAAATCGGGGTACATAGAGAACAATAATTGAAAGGATGGGATTTTGATGATCACTTGAAATTTAAGTCAAATGAAACTTACTGGAAACTGAAAACAAATTGTAAACAAATTATAATTAATAAAGTTCAGTTTTGCAGAAGCATGAGACTTACTTAAGAGACTTTTATGTTTGCATACAACATTAAAAATGTTACAAATGATAAAATCACAGACAGAGATTTAGGTTGACAGATTTTCTCTCTTTTCATAAATTACCCACAAATGTAACATCTTTTAAAAAGACCAGTAGAGGACTTCAGTCATGACATCAAAGCTCAAATAACTAATTGAGCCTTTTGCTCAGTTGAAGATTTTGTAATGGGACTTCTAATAGTTTATTTTTAATAGTATAATGGCCTCTTTTAATAAAAGATCAGGTAAAATTGAATTATTCACTGCATGACCCCAGGATGGCACAGTGTTTAAGGCAGGGGTGCCCAAACTCGGTCCTAGAGGACCGGTGTCCTGCAAATTTTAGCTCCAACTTGCCTCAACACACCTGCATGGATGTTTCTAGAAAGCCTAATGAAAGCTTGATCAGCTAGCCCTGGTTTGCCTGATTGGGGTTGGAACTAAACTTTGCTGGACACCGGCCCTCCAGGCCCGAGTTTGGGCACCCCTGGTCTAAGGGGTTAGCACTGTCACCTCACAGCTAGAATCTCGCTGGTCCCAGCTGGACCAGGAGGCCTTTCAGTTTGCATGTTCTCCCTGTCTTTGCATGGGTTTCATCCAGATGCTCCGGTTTCCCCCACAGTCCAAAGACATGTGTTATTGAACTTATTCTACAATGCGGAAGTGCACTCATTTTTGTGATTGTTTAGAACTTTTGAATCAGTTGCCTATGGGAGAAATGACTAGGAATAATAAACGACAGAAAACAATCAAACTACTTGCTCTACAAACAAGTGTTTGCATGATTATACATAAAAAGTAGATTAATATAATAAGAAAATATCAGTTTGTAACATCACGCAGCATAACAAGCTGTTTTTAACCTCTAAAAATGTATGGAAGTGAATGAGACTGGAAGTCTGGAGCCAAAAAGATTCAAATGGCTGCGCCCACTCGTAAGCGGAGAATAAGCTGAATACTGTAGGTGAACTGGATGGAATAAAGATTAGAAACACTAGAGTGTTTTCCAGCACTGTGCTGGGTTGTGGTAGATTGCAGATGGACATACGCTGTGTAAAACACATGCCAGAGTAATTGGCGGTTCATTCCGCTGTGGCAACCCCTAATAAAGGGGTTACCCCAAAGGAAAGTGAGTGAATTCATCCTTTTTTCTTTAACTTTTTTTTTAGTTTGATTGTTTTTTTGTTGTATATGTTCTTGTCTCAAATACACTGGTGATCCAGCTCAGTTAACAAAGTCTCTTTCCAAATGGAGAGTGAAAATAATCTTCAGAGCTGAAAAGGATCAGTGTTCAGGCTCAGCTCTGCTGCTCAGATGAAACCTGACAGAAGGTTACTTTAGATTTGTGAGTAGTGTGGCTGTGAAAACCACAGAAGAAACATTGTATGTTTAGTGTTTATTTATTTATTCTCAAAATGCTGTAAGCTCATATGTTGCTTATAAAGTAAAGCAATAAAAAATGAGGATTGTACCTACAGTGTACAGGCAGGTCACCAATCTTAGTTTAAATATTAAAATATAGATAAAAAAAGACAAACAAACAAACAAATACATACATGCATACACATACATACATACATACATGCATACATACATACATACATACATACAGTGCTCAGCATAACTGAGTACACCCCATTTTTAAAGTGAATATTTTTATCCATCTCTCAGTGAATATAGGCAATAAATTTTGGTGCGTTTAAACAAAACAGATTTATTAAACAGATATATTTATTAAAATTGTATTTTAGTCTCTAAACATATTTAGAAATTGAAAAATAATACAATTAAATTCAAGCAAAATATTGCTAAAACAAATTGTAAAATTTTTTTGCTTCTCTTGATTTTTCCCCTTTTTTTAATTTTTAATTATTTAATATTTTTATATAACATACATTTGGGTGTACTAGTTTTTGGACCGTTGTTATAAGTTATTTTTTAAGCTAAGCTCCAGATTTGGCTTCAGTACAGACTAATCTAATGCTAATGCACAAATTTAATATTGTTTAGCTATTAAAATTATGAATTTAAAAGATAGATCTGTGAGGGGTGGACTTACAGTATATATGCTGAGCACTGTACATATATATATATATATATATATATATATATATATATATATATATATATATATAGATAAATACATAAGTAACGTAACCTGATAGAAGTTAAATCTAGCAATTTTTAAAAAGACATTGTTAGTTTTAAGATATGTGCGAGTGAAAAGTATTTGTCATAAGAGTTTAAAACATGTAATATGCTTGTAGTTTTGCATATCTGGTCCAAGCTTTAGGTAGATGAGTGAAAGTTTCACGAAGTCGATCTCAAGTATCACTTTTAGTAAGCATGATAAAAAGAAAACTTTAAAGTCATAGACCAGAGGATATTATTATTAGTAACTTTATCCATCGCCATTAATGTCTCATTATCCACAAAGAGGCCTTTAGTCTGAGAAAGGCTGATTCCTGCTGAGATTGTAATGAGGTCCTTCTTCTGTGCCTTCAAACTCTATGGAGTCGGAAAATTGTCTTCCTTGGATTTCTACCTCTATCCACTGTCATTTGCAAGTTTAACCAAATAACTAAGTGATATTTTAAAGTATTTTATTGATGATATTTCATTCATTCATTTTATTTTCGGCTTAGTCCCTTTATTAATCAGGGGTCGCCACAGGGTCTTCAAGCTGCAACCCATCACTGAGAAACACCCATACACTCTCATTCACACACATATACGTCCAATTTAGCTTGCCCAATTCACCTATACCGCATGTCTTTGGACTGTGGGGGAAACCGGAGCACCTGGAGGAAACCAACACAGGGAGAACATGCAAACTCCACACAGAAATGCCATCTGACCCAGCCAAGACTTGAACCAGCGACCTTCTGAAATGGTTCATAAAAAAATAAAAACTGCTTTTGTTCTAGCTGAAACAAAACATATAAGACTTTCTCCAGAAGAAAAAATATTATCAGACATACTGTGAAAATTTCCTTGCTCTTTTGGGAAATCATTTCCCAATCAATCCAAACATAATTTGGGAAATATTTAAAAAAGAGAAAAAAATTTAAAGGGGGGCTAATAATTCTGACTACAACCAAATGTATTATAAGGTGAATTGTGTCTTTAAACGAGAAATGGCGGATCAGCTCTGCTGCCCTAAATATTCAGGTGAGTAATGATAAAGATGAGTTTTATATAGTGCACTTTAATAATCAAATATGCTTGGTTTGATTGCAATGCAAAAGTATCAAATGTTGGTTTGTGCAAATCATATTTTCATTTTTCTATTACTGATACAAAATGCAACATAAACACAAATGAGAATTGTCAGTGCATGAATGCTTGTGTTTCATGACAAATGATTCAGTTTGGAGTTTTCGTGTGGATGGTTATGTCTGGATGGTGGATGGTATGTCTAAACAGAACTGTCTCTCAAAGAAATCTCATGCCTGCCTTAATTCATATTTCTTGCTTGCAGCAACTTAGTGTCCTGATTTCAGAGTGTTCAGTGTGTGTGTTTGTGTGTGTGTGTGTGTGTGTGTGTGTGTGTGTGTGTGTGTGCGTGTGTGTGTGTGTGCGTGCGTGCACCAACCCTTGTGGCAGATCTCCATTTGGGCGTGCAGTCGTTGCTAGGATACAACAAACCCCTGTAGTTCACCCAAAGCCTTCTTGTAAATATGTACAGGACTTTAAATTGGCCAAAGATTTAGAGTTACAGAAATGCTGAGTCAGAGGTAAGGGCACTTAAATCTCCCAAATGACATTAGAAAAGACATGTATTACAGAATGAGTCACTTGAGCTAAACATATAGTCTGCTGATGTCATAGTGGAGGAAACTAAACCCTTTCATAAGAATGCTACAACCAATCCTACATTAGCATCTGTTGTATGCCATTTTCGAAGAAAAGCTTATGTTGTTTCAGTTATGAATCCATGGAGATTTTATGAGTTTGGATATTGTTAAAAGTCATTTTTTAGATACTACAAACTACTTATTCAAAATGAGCTGAAACAACACAATTCTTGAGGTTTTATTGGGGACAACTCAGTTGTTTTATGTTCAGTCTACTTCAATTTGTAAAAACTTGTAAGTTAAACTAATAACTTAATTCCTTCATGTTGTCCAAAAAAAATCGATTGTGTGAAAACACAAAATTTTTACAGTGTTACAAATTCAGGGCAGCTCAATGGATAGCACTGTCACCTCACAGCAAGAAGGTCGCTGGTTCAAGTCCTGGCAGTTGACATTTCTGTGTGGAGTTTGCATGCTCTCTCCATGTTCGTGTGGGTTTGCTCCAGGAGCTCCGGTTTCCCCCACAGACCAAAGACAGTACAGTGTGTGTGAATGTGAGAATGTGTGGGTGTTTCCCAGTGCTGCGTTGAGGCTGGAAGGGCATCTGCTGCGTAAAACATACTGGATAAGTTGTCGGTTCATTCCGCTGTGGTGACCCCTGATAAATAAAGGGACTAAGATGAAGAAAAATGAATGAATGAATGAAATACAGTGCAACTGAATTGGCCAATAATTGGTATTAGACATTAAACAATCCGTGTGGGCCAGTTAGATAGCTGGTATAAAATAAGAGTTGTACACAGTGCTACTACAGTAACATTGGCACGCTTAGTAAAAATAAACAAGAAGGCTGGCAAATCTGTTTAACATTTTGACCTGTTAATAATATTAACAAAAAACGTTTTTTAAGTGAGAATTAAGATTATCCTTTTTATTTATGTATTCATTAATTCATAATCCTTTAAGGTGATTCATGGAGGTGTAGTGATGTTGGATTGTAGTTTTTGGAAATTTATGAACTTAAGACGCAGTGCATTAGGACTTCCATTCTTATTCATAGCACTTTCATTTTACAGCAGTTTCTTAGTTATTGTCCTGAGGATAGAAATGGGCTTTTTCCCCATTCTGTGAATATCTAAATCTCTTAGTCTAAATTATATGTATTACCCCGTGAAACAGGAGATCATGCTTGAACAATTTCATGTTCCTCATCACCAATGTGTACTTAAATTAAATTGAAAAAAATAATAATTGAAATTCAAAGGGGTAGCACACATAAACTGAACAAACAGGAGATAGAAGATATTGGTTTCTGAAAAAACCACTGTGTTTACAGCTGTTTGTTATCAAAGGGAGCCGATTTCATATTCCTCAAGGGTTCCAAAAATAGTGGAATTGGGAACTAATTTGAATAAAATAGTATTTCGAATTTTCTATATTTTTTATTACAAAACTTTTTTTGTTTATTTATTTATTTACAGTGTTTGTTTGTTTGTTTTGTTTGTTTATTGTACTTGTATCTTTGTATCTTTTGAGCAGAAAATGCTCACCCTTCAGAGCAGTATACAAAGCATACCAAAATTGACCTTATCTCTGGCCACTCCCATGAAGCAATGCATATGACATAATCCAGTGTTTCCCCCAATGCTATTATACATACAGTATGCATTTAAACATACATATGTATTTATATTTGCAATAAATGTAAAAGAAAATGTGTTTATATACAGTAGATGCAACCAAGAACACAATATTTTTCCTTCTTTGTTTTTAATTTGTTACTGGCTCTTGAAGTTCTGTCCCTCATTAAAATTACACTGTACATTGTACATAGTTTTGCCTGATTTTCATATATTATTTACTTCAAATGAATGTTTACAATGTTGTGATTCACATCATAACAGGTTGGTTTGGTTTGCGGCTTAAATTACCATGGTAAAAAATATATAGAAAAAAATACTTTCGGAATCAGTGCTGCAGTAAAAGTGTGGGCACCAATTCAGTCTTGTTACAGGCAGTACAGTAGTGTGTTATATTTAATCATATTTTTATTGCCAAGTCAATGGGACAAATTATTACACCTGCATTTTCATTTGAAGCTCCACAATTACACTCTCATTTAGACTAACACAAGATTTTTAAAGTGTAAAACATGAAATGACATGACAACCTGAATGTTGTCCCCACTGTACAATAGATTATTCCTCTTCTCAGCATGCAGAGGAAGACTGTAAATGTGGGGGCAGGAGCAGTAGAACGACACTGACAGGCTGGTGCTGAAATATCCAGGTCATGTTCAGACCACTGGGAATGTTTGTCTTCTTCACGGGTCACCTCTAATGGAATGGCCTCGCAGGAAAATAAGCCATCAGGCAATGTTTCTCCCTAAAGTTAACTTCTTTAAATGCAGCGTGTGAAAAATTAATGAAGTCCTGAATGATTCACAATGAGTACTGTCAGCATGGGAAATGTATTTAAACATCTAAACTCCACCTACATCGAAAGCTGAGATTTGTTATTCTGTAGCCTTGTGGCAAACGCTGGAAATGAACTCTATTCCATCTCAAGCTAAAATAAACGTAATCGGCTTTTGGCAGACATGAAAGATAAGCATGTGGCTTGAAGATGTTGTGGCAATCAAAACGCTGTGTTGACAGATTAAACAATGACCCCATTATGCCAGACCCTCTGCATTATATCCCAGTGTATTTGCAGCTCATGATAAATGATGAACAGACAGTTGCCATGGCAACCGTCTCCAGTCAAGCATTCGGAGAGTAAAGTATGACAGAGATATAGAAATGAACAGGGGGAGGGTTCGGGACGGGGCAGAGGGGGAGAGTTTTTCTGGGTCTTGGCTCGTGTCTGGAAGGCCTGTGTTTGGCTGAAGATGCAGTATTTCATATAGCCACATATGACCGGGAGAAGTCTGAGGAACAGAGCTAATGACATGCACAGCTATCTGTCTGTCTTTACTGTGACACCGCCAAGTTGGGATATGCAGATATATTAGGGCATGCATGATTAATCGAAAAGATTTTCTTGCGCATTATGTCAGTAAAGCCGGTTCTGTAATCAAATGATAATCTCCAGCAATTGCTTTCGAAGGGAGTGCTGTTTACTACACAGAGCCACAGTTATACAGATAAAGGTGAATTGAATTGAATTGAATTGAACAGTTCTGAAAATGAAAATTTTAATTTAAATTGTGTTGCTACTACATCTGAAAGTAATATCATATTTAACTCCAATCTCACTTCATAACGCCAGTCAAATATTTGAAATAATGACTTATGCTGCGGTCACACTAGAGTTTGTGCATGCGCAAATACAGCACTGTGAAAAGGGGCAGGGTTAACCAAGAGGATTAGTCCTTAAAAAAGCAAGCGATTGGTCCATGTTTTAAATTTCTGTCCGGAGAGGTCATGTTTTGATCTTCGATTGGTCTCACGCAATCATGTGGTGCAATTTCACAGGTCAGAGTTCACCAAGCTTGAACTTTCCAACGCAGCGAACTGCAAAAACTTGTCTCACAAGCTTGCGTTTTCGGTCTGGGGCATTCACGTGCGTATGAATGGAAGTCTATGGGGAGAAAAGAGCAGTGTGACCGCAGCTTTATTGAGATGATTTTGATGTTGTATAATCTTGACGTTATATAGGATTTTGACGTTGTAATGGTCACATTGAATCAATGAAAGCAGTTAAATTTGTTAAAGGGTCACATTTCTTCTTCTTCCACTTGTTTAATTACAGTTTGCAACACAACCTGGTGTCTCTCTGCCCTCTGAACATTGTAACAGGTAAAAACAACAGTCTTCGAAGCTATATCATGCATATTAATGAAGTTGCGCTTCATTCACAATAGAGCATGCTGATTGGTTTGAACCAAGTCTTTCTCATGAATTAATGCTGAAAACCTAAAGGCGTCATGTTGTACCGGCCGGTACAGACATCCAGTCTCCACGCTGGATTTTACGCAATGATCTCTTCGCTGACGTAGCTTAAACATTTATTTTTAACCTGGAAGAACGAATTAGCTCAAAATAACGCAAAAACAACCAATTTTCACTTTTTTGTGAAATATATGTGTCCTAATAGTGTTTTTAGCAACGTGGCACATATATATGACTGTCAACATGTCAAAAAGTGGGTTTTGGTGTTTCGTGACACTTTAAATATTTGTGATTTCCTGAGACGCGTATCTGTATGTAATGTCCTGGTTTCTGGTTTTGTATATTTCAGTTCTGTGTTCATGTCACTTCCTGTTCACATTAGTTTACGCTTATCTTGTTCATCTTTGAGTTAATTGTCTCTACCCCCTTGTCAGCTTGTTTAGTTAATTGTTTCCTTGTGTATTTATAGTCTGTTGTTAGCATTTCGTTGTCATTAGTTTTTATGTCATCCCATGATATCTGCGTGTTTCACTCGTTGGTTTGTTTTAGTTTGTTTAAATAAATATTTGTTTGGCTGCATCTGGATCCTCACCTTTGTTTATTCCCTGCACTATGCTAGATGTGACAATGTAAATGTCCCTGTACCATTAAATAGTGTGCTATTTGAGGGAGCAGCCATTTGTAGTGGTGTCCAAAACTATAGTGGACATTCTGAAGTGACAATCCTGCAATGCACTGCAATAACGAGTGTACAACCGATGTACACTGTGATGGTTTATTTGGTTTTTTTTTTCTCTGTAAAGCACTTTGTGCAGCCTTGTGGATGTTGGAAACGTGCTATATAAATAAATTGAACTTGAACTTGAACTACTACAATAAGATTACATCCACAGAGGAATAGTATTGGTGTAAGTTTCTAAATAAATTATTATTTAATTGTTTAATTCAAAAAAGTCTCATTCTGAAAACGTAGAGATTGTGAATTATGTAGCCAGAGCTACATATGGCTGCATTTTGTTTTTTAAAATGAACGCTACGGGGCAGTATGATGCTGTTTCTTTTCTCACTAATCAGCTGACCACTTACCTGCATGTGGACTGCTTTCCCGCAGCTTTCCAGTTTGACCGGTAGATCGACACCTACGTGAGATGCAGAGCAGAGTTGACCGCGACAACACTGAAAAACAGTTCCAGAAAGCAGGTAAGACAAAAACAAAAGCCAAAAAATTTAATAAACAAGTAAATAACAGAGTTAGAATGTGGTAAAATCTGAAAACAAATCAGAATTGAAATTTCTCTTCCTGGATTGCTTTTGAAAACACTGCAGTTGGATTTAGGGAATGGGTGGGCGGGTCAATAGGTGCTTTTTAAAATACTATTGGTTGGATTTAGGGAAGGGGGAGGGTGTGAGTTATCGGTCGGTTGGTCAGTCAGTCAGTGAGTGAGTTAGTCAACAGTGGCCTCAGTGGTGGATTTATGTGAGAAAAGCAGGCGCGAATGGCACTCGTGCGATCTGAAAAAGGATACACATCGGCCCATGGTGGATTTGCAAGAATAAAAAATGCAAAGAAAGGTAGAAATACTCCTGGGATGTATTTGGCTCTCTCCAGAAATGTATATGGGATACGTAATCAGAATGAGCTTGGGTTGGTTTAATTACCATTCAATTACATGACAGAATTTAAAATACATCAATCATTACTTATAGACAGCTTGCTAATGTTTTGTAACTATCTGAGGGACTGACTAACAAGTTGAAATCTAAGGTTTTAGACCTATCATGCTCTAAATTAGAGCAAATTCTTAAACAAAACTTATTCTGTTCTACTTTTATTTTTTGTATGCTGTGAGGGAATGAAATACAGATTATAGATTTAGCACATGATCTAGACATACTTGTGTCTGTGTTTGTAAAGGTCTGTAAATGTATACTTCTGTTTTAGGCAATAAATTAATACTGTTGTGTTCCAAGAAATATGATACTGATAAAAAAAGAAGTTACAAATCTACTTGAAAATACAAAACATCATTTGATTTTTATAGTCACCTTGATGGCTGAATGCTTAGCATTTAATAGCATACGTTATAATTATTTACACAATGTTTATGACTCTTTTTTAAACAATGTCATGTATTATGCATTTATTGATTTCAATTCATTTGGCTACAAAATAAATGTTGATTTTTTAAAGAAGTCATGAGTTAATGTAAACAAGTAAATAGGTTAATGTGATGTAAAATTAGCACAAAACCTTTTATATTATATTATATTATATTATATTATATTATATTATATTATATTATATTATATTATATTATATTATATTATATTATATTATATTATATTATATTATATTATATTATATTATGGGGCGTCACAATGGCACAGTGGGTAGCGCGTTTGCCTCACAGCAAGAGGGTCACTGGTTCAAGCCCAGGCCCTCCGGTTTCCGCCAAAGACATGCGCAATAGGTGAATTGAATTAGATAAATTGGCCGTAATGTATGTGTGTGAATGCAAGAGTGTATGGTGTTTCCCAGTGTTGGGTGGTGGCTGGAAGGGCGTCCACTGCGTAAAACATGTGCTGGATAAATTGGCAATTCATTCTGCTGTGACGTCCCCAGATTATTAAAGGGACTAAGCCAAAAAGAAAATGATTGAATGAATATTATATTATATTATATTATATTATATTATATTATATTATATTATATTATATTATATTATATTATATTATATTATATTATATTATATTATATTATATTATATTATATTCTTTCTGTAAATAATTCATGTTTTCTTCCTGTCACTGTAAATGCTTGAAAACACACTACAAAATGTTATTACTAAATCTGACAAAAGGGTTAGTTGAAATTATTAATATTTTCTTTAAAAAAGGAAAACCCGAGTTTGCAACATTCTGTGTTGATTTGATGTATTTTTGAAAGTGCAGCAATTAGTGGTCTTTCCTGCCCACAGGATGATCAATAGAACATCACAGGGGCTATAAAGTGGTACAAATGCAGTTTGAGGTCAAATTAATGGAAGCAATTTGCACATCTTGGCATACTGTATGACAATAAATGTGCTTTCATGAACACAAAAAGTGACCCATTAGCTAAAAGAAAGAACAACACCACATCGTTTAAAGAGATCATTTGTTGCAGTGTTGTGTGTGTTTTGTAAGGGTGTGTAAAAATGTATTAGTTTCTGTTTGCCTTCACCCGGATCTGGTCTTTTGTGTTGTGGGAGCAGCTTGTGTTGGAAGGCTACTGGTTGTTGTCTGCCACCATTAGAGTGTAAGATAAGGCTTTGCCACAGCTGGGTTCATTGTACCTGCAAAATTACCATTATGATCAAAGGCATGAAAGAGATGTGGGCAGCCGGAGTCTGAATGGACAGCAGCAAGCCGAGCTCACACAGCCACACACAAAGTGCAGATTTTTTTTTACACTTTATAATATTACACAGCCATATTGTATTTTGTGTGTTTAATAATGTGATTTTCTTGATGATTAATTTGGTTTTACAGTATTTGGCTGGGTTTATGATTATATTAAGGCTATTCACAGTCTTACGCTGCTTGCAATCACCTATTATGAAGCCACATGCAGTAACTGACCTGTAGAATAAAACACATGTCTCACAACCATGCATTAAGCAAAATTAAACTGCAATTGTAAAGACTTACAGTAACATGTTGTCTTTGGTTATAGTTTGTGTAATGTACCACTCATCAGCCCAACAATGGAATCTAATGGTGTGAGTGAAGTTTAACTGTGTGTATGTGTTTTTTAGTGCTAGTGCTTTTCTATGTGCTTCTGTCTTTTAACAGCTGATCATACAATCTGTTTTCAGTGCATATTTAATTCTATTACTATTTAATCATTTTTCCGCACCCACAGGGGGCAGTAGTCTGTTTCCAGAACTTGTGATGTGCACATACAAACTGTAAACACGGCAGTGTTTAATACCATTTACTCAGTATTCGTCACTTACCAAATAAGGATTTGCTTGTGCAATTATGTCTGATAATATAACAACTTTTTGCAAATATTTGAGTAATGCAGGCATCACGGTCATGCAGTGGGTTGCATGAGAGCAAGAAGGTCTCTTATTCGAGCCCCGGTTGGGTCAGTTGGCATTTCTGTGTGGAGTTTGCATGTTCTCCCTGCTCCGGTTTCCCCCACAGTCCGAAGACCTGCGCTATAGGTGAATTGGGTGAGCTAAATTGGCCTTTGTGTATGTGTATGTATGGATGATTCCCAGTGTTGGGTTGCAGCTGGAAGGGCATCCGCTGTGTAAAACATATGCTGGATAAGTTGGTGGTTCATTCCGCTGTGGTGACCCCTGATTAATAAAGGGACTAAGCCAAAAACAATATGAATGAATGAGTAATGCAATCAAATGGACCCTTTTCACAAGCTTGTTATAACGCGTTTAACGGTCATCAGCATCTTAAGTCCTTTAAAGTTTTTAATATTTTAATTTTTTTTAGAACGTATGAACACTTAAATGTATTTATGTATGTATTATATCATGTATATGCTTCAAATTAGAAAAAAAAAAACGATTTACTGCTTGTGTGAGGGGTTTCTAATGCAGCGTCTATGGCACAGGACAGTAAATTTGAAGTTATTCTCTCCTCTGTTGTCTCACACAATTTTTTTCCTCTTTCTGAACGTCTTTATAACATCATTGTGGGGTTTTTCTTTTATTATTTGAGCAAATAAGATTGTAAAAAAAATATTTGTTGAATTCTCCCATTCACTGAGCTCTAAGTTTTCCCAACTTTGACGACTTCCGCTACTGAGAATCCCGGAAGTGTGAAAAGGGTCTATTACAGCCGGCTTCTTTGTTCATTCATTCATTCAATCATTTATTTTCTTTTCGGCTTAGTCCCTTTATTAATCTGGGGACGCCACAGCGGAATGAACCGCCAACTTATCCAGCACGTTTTTATGCAGCGGATGCCCTTCCAGCTGCAACCAATCTCTGGAACAACATCCACACACACTCATTCACACTCATACACTACTGATAATTTAGCTTACCCAATTCACCTGTACCGCATGTTTTTGGACTGTAGGGGAAACCAGAGCACCCGGAGGAAACCCACGGGAATGCATGGGAGAACATGCAAACTCCACACAGAAACGCCAACTCATCCAGCGGAGGCTCAAACCAGCGACCTACTTGCTGTGAGGCGACAGTACTACTACCTACTGCGCCACTGCGTTGCCCCCGGCTTCTTTGTCTTCTCTCTTAACTTGAATTGTTTATTTGAATTTCTTTGATTCAGTTTTTGTTTTTGTGCTTTAATTTATTGCTGAACAACCAATCAGAGTGCTCTCTTTCACTGACAGCCAACACTGATTTTACAGACTGTATCGGGGGGATGTTAGCCTGACAAGAGGCCATGTGTGGACCACGCCATTAGCTTTGTCTGTCCCAGCCTTTACATACACAAAAAGAAATATGTTACACCAAAATATTTCTGAAGCTTTAGTAAAAGTTATACTAGTTATTTTTCTCGCACCGCCATGGGTCACAGGCTTGTTTTTTTTTTTTTTGGAATGCACACAAAAGGTTATCGATGGTCTTGAAGGCATTCCTTCATCATGACAACCAAGGGGAAGAAGAATACATCCTTATATTCTTCGTCTAGACTGACAATAATGTACTGTGTAACTTTATGATCAGTTTTTTTTTTTTGATAATTTATTTTTATTGTATTCCATATGGTTGAAGAATATTTAGATTAGCTTTGAGAGGTGGGATTAGGTGCTTTGTATTGCTGAACAGTGTTTGTGTTAAGAATAAGAATATGGAGATCTATATATAGAAATAGAATAGAATAGAAGAATAGAAATATAGTATATAGAAATATAATATATAGAAATAGTATATAGAAATATACTATAGAAATTCCTTTATACAGAATAGCTTATTGTACTACCAGTCACATTGCTAGATGCCTTTGTCATCTATATAATGATGCACAGTGTTCTTATATGATGCCTTGAGGAGACATATACTGTAGTCTGTGCACGTCTTGTATCTTGTCTATTCAGACATTCTCGCATATACATTACTGATGAAATGTATTGATAGAGCAGAAAAGCCTGTAGTGTGCATGTCCAGGTGCTGGAGTGTGATTAGAGCGGACTGTAAACCGCACCCTCTCACACCCAAACACACACAGTCTTAAAGAGAGTATTCACATTTTAACACAGCTGATTAACTCATCAAATACGGCAAGAGAAAGAAACCAAAAAGGGATGAGCAATTGTTTTTAGAGAGTCAATAGGTCAATAATTTAACTATAATGAGATTTATCACTGAATTCTCTCATCTATGGTGATTCACTGGAGAAATTACAAACTTTAGCTTCTCAGAAATGGTTCTGTGGAAGAGATTCAAGTCAATGTGATTCAAGTTTATTTGTATAATGCTTTTCACAATAAGTATCATTCCAAATCAGCTTTACAAAAGGTGCACATTGTTACATCACAGTCAAAATCAGAATTGTTTTGTATTGGGTGGATAGTTTATATACCTGCAGTTATACAGTAAGTAGTGTCCTAGTAGAAGTAGATTCAAGCACAAATTCAACTTTTTTTTGTCTCTCAATGCACAAATAAAAATTACAAAACTTTAACAAATCTGTATTTCTTTCTTCCGTCACACACACACACACACACACACACACACAATTTGTTTTGTGAAAAGTGGGTACCTTACATAGGTTTCCAATAATTTTATACTGTCCAAACCGTATATTGTATTGCCCTCACTCCACCATACCCCTAAACCCAACCATCACAGGAGTGTGTGTGCAGCTTTACTCTCTGAACAAAACTCATTCTGTGTGATTTATAAGCATTTTGAGAAATGAGGACGTCAGCAATGTTCTCATATTTCACCTCCTGTGTCATACCTATGTCATTATACAGATTTGTGTCCTGATATGTCACAAAAACATGTACACACACACACACATATAAATATACATATAAATATATATATAAATATATATAAATATACATATATATATATATTTATATATATTTATATGTGTGTGTGTGTGTGTA
This sequence comes from Danio aesculapii, assembly GCF_903798145.1. NCBI lineage: Eukaryota > Metazoa > Chordata > Actinopteri > Cypriniformes > Danionidae > Danio > Danio aesculapii. Next base: position 28,980,870 of record NC_079436.1, read on the forward strand.
TATATATCTATGTATATATATATATATATATATATATATATATAACCCTAATTTAAAAGATTAGTGAGGGGTGTACTTATATGCGCTAAGCACTGAGCACTGTAGATACAGTTGAAGTCAGAATTATTAGCCCCCCTTTGTTTTTGTTGTTTATTTTGTTTTTATTTTAGTATTTTTTAAATATTTCCCAAATGATGTTTAACAGAGCCAGGAAATTTTCACCGTATGTCTGATAATATTTTTTCTTCTGGAGAAAGCCTTATTTGTTTTATTTTGGCTAGAATTTTTATTTTTAACAAAAACAGCAACTGTTTTATTTTACACTATAAGTTAATTTTATTTAACGATTTTATTTAAACTAAATTAAATGTTTATTTTACTACTCCTCACTGCTTGCTTGAACAATGCTGCCACACTTTAGAATAAATTCGTGTACATGAAATAAATTATTACTGGCATGCCTTTAACACAGACTAAACGATCAAGCCTGTGTTTTGTACAAATTCCTTCTTCTGCTCAAAATTCATTCCTACAGCTATGCTTAATATTGCTACAGTACATTTCTAAATAGATACCTTTTACACTTTTTTTACAGGGTGCTAACGATACTGCTTGAAATAAAATCATTTATGTATCAATTTTGTAAGAAAGTACCATTATATTTGACAAGGATAAGATTACGGAATTAATGGACAACAATCTCAAGGTCCTTCTTTGAATCTGTATTGATATTGTGTTGCAGTTGTGTACTCCCATTTAGATCTGCACAGTGTTGCCTAAATAAGTCAAATTAATTAGTTATAAATAAAAACATTAAACTGTACTAAAATGACCTATCCACTTGTTATATCTGAAAAGTAATTTAATTTCTCAAGAGTACATTTAAAATATCTATACATTTCAACACAGAGAATAGAAATTAAACTTTTAATTCTTTGAATCTGAGTAAAAATGGCCTTTTAGTTTTATTTTTTCTTTAATAATCTTTAATCTTTAATAAACAAACATAACATTCTTTATCTAACAAATAAAATCCTACATCAAATAAAAAAGTTAAACATATGTATTAAAACAAAACATTTCAATGTAATGATTCATGCATACCATATATTATAATCAATTCATTGTTTATTAAGCATGTGCAATTATCAGACACAATACATCAAAATAATTATCAGAAATATAATGCAATAAATATAATGCAAAATATAAATATGATGCAATATACTAAATAACAATAAAAATAAATTAACAATTGCTCTCCTTCTCTGAATTTTTACCATATATTTTGAAGAGCCAATTTTGACTCATTGTTTCATAAGATTGTTCAATTGCCTTGATAAATGCAACCTTATGTAGTTGAAAAAACAAATATGTTGTGCGAAATATGTGTATAACAAAAAAATTTAATTACTCTGCCTCTCTCGACTGATTTATACACAAATGAAGAATTGTTAGGTAACACTTTATTTTGATGGTCCATTTGAGTATTATCTGCTTAATATATGTTGAAACTGCTCCTTCAACAGACATTTAACTGACTATTAGAAACTTGCAACTTACTTGCAACTTACACTAACCCTAACCCCAACCTTACAGTCTACTTATAATCTAATGAGAACTAGTTGGCATGTAGATGCAATGTAACTTAAATTCAACAAACAGACAATCAAAATAAAGTGTGAACAATTTTTAATAAGCATTTAAAGCAAGTACGTTATAATTAACTAATTAAATTGCCTCAAAATTAACAGTAAGACGTATTTAACCTTTTTAGATACATTTAATTACAGTAACTAGACACTTTATAAGTTTACTTTGTAAACGTAATAATTTATCACTGCTATAAATATTCCTTCTTTCTCCTTACTGCAAGCAACAGCCTCAATTGGAAATGAACACTGCATTAGTGGCAGAACCCCTGGAGAGAGAGAGAAAGAAAGAGCGAGAACAGAACCACTTACGCAATCATGATAAAAAGATGCAGTGTTCTTTGTCTAATTGCAGCAACACATCAATTCCCCCACATGCCTGCAGTATAAATCTAACTCTATTTAGCTGGTGTCTTTTCAATTCTTTGAAGGTGGCTATTAGAACTTATTTCTCGGAGCTTTGCTGTCATGCTGATTTCTGAATCTTTAAAATATCACAGATGTGAAGTGCTTGATATGAACTTGAGGGACCCACATCTAGCGGACTTACAAACATGCACTGAAATCTTTAAAAGTTGTTCTGAGAATCTGCTTGCCTAATGTAGCATTGGGTGAAAAGGTAGCATACAGCCTGGAGATTAAATTACTGGGCTGTTATCATTCATGGTAGTTGATTGCATCATGGGTTAAGGAAATTGTTATGCTACAGACTGAGTGATCTTTTGTAGATTAGCTGTCTTCTGTAGTGTTGCATAAGAAGTTTGGTGACCCACCCTGTTAATCTCACCGCTGCCTGTTTTCTTATCTTCTGTCTGACAGTCATGTGTGTGGGCTTTCCTAACCTTGCATGACTCTAATGACAAGTTGATTACTTGTACACTGTTTTCAGCGGTTTAGGGGTAGGGGTAATGTTACCTTTTGAAATGCTGTTTATTTTAAGCTTGTTTGTAAAAAAAAATGGGGGAAAGTTTACCAAACTTTCTAAAAAACTTTGTTTTGTTTTGTTTTGTTTTTTGTTTTGTTTTGTTTTGTTTTGTTTTGTGTTGTGTTGTGTTGTGTTGTGTTGTGTTGTGTTGTGTTTGTTTTGTTTTGTTTTGTTTTGTTTTGTTTTGTTTTGTTTTGTTTTGTTTTGTTTTGTTTTTGTTTGTTTTGTTTTGTTTTGTTTTGTTTTGTTTTTCTTTTTTTTTCTTTTGTTTTGTTTTCTTTTGTTTTGTTTTCTTTTGTTTTGATAAGAATAAAGTGCTCCAGTAGGTAAACAAAAGTTTGTTTCCATAGAATTAAAAAAAATAAGACGCTTTTGTTGAACCTGTAAAGTTGCATTAATTTATCTTAATTTTAAAACAATCATGTTTAAGAATAAACTATGTGCAGCAAAATTCCATGAATGAGGGAGCTGCATCCAGCAAATGCACTGGCAATTATTTTCAACCCAGGTGCATTGATTATGTACCCCTATGTAAATTTCTGGAGAGTGCCAAATATGTCTCAGGAGCTACTTTTTTTGCAGTTACGCCTGCTATTTTTGTGTAAACCCACGAGACTCTGTTGTCGACTGACTGACTGACTAACCAACCGACCAATCCCCAAATTGACAGTGTTTTCAAAATCAATCCAGAAAAAGAAAAGCCCTCGCAGCAGCCTGATTTTTACCATGTTTCCAAACTTTTCCACATTCTCACCCTGCTATTTACTTGTTTATTTAATTTTTTGGCTTTTGTTTTGTCTTACCTACTTTTTTGGAACTGATCTTCGCCAGACTTGAACCCCGTCATCACAGTCAACTCCGCTCCATGTCACAAGTCATGGCGAGCTACTGGACAAACTGGTAACAGTGGAAAAGCCGTCCACACAGAGGTTAGAAGTCAGCTGGTAAGCATAAAACGGCATTATACTGCCCCATATCGTTTATTTTAAAGATGAAGTGCAGCCATGCATACTTCTGGCTACATAATTCGCAATCTTCAGAAATGTATATAGAGGTATGTTTTCAAAATGAGCATGTGTTGGTTACTTGGCTGTTCCATGCTCAAGGTTAAAAACCAGGGACACCTTGGAATAATTTGCTTCTCCATGTTAGCTGGCCAAAATCCTTTCTGTTTTCAAATCTACTCTTAAAACTCACTTCTACTCCTCAGCTTTTATCACCATATGAGAGTCTTATGTCTGTTTTATTTGTCCTTTGTTTTAAATGGTCCATGCTTGTACAGAACTTGTTTTTAAAAGCGCTTTATGAATAAACATTGACTTAAAAAAAGCACATCATAAGAGACCTTTAGCTCTGCCCACTAACATGGATTATAATGTGCACAGTCTTGTAACTTGATCTTTTCATTGGATTTTCTTCTCTTCAAATTAGAGTTTGTAATTTTGCGTGGCTCCTCATTTAACCAGTTGTTTTGATTTATGGTCCTGCTAAATAAAAACAGAAAGACAATTATTAAAATTACACTGAAAAAAAAGCCAAAATTAAGAAATATAAACTTTCTATCTACTTCATTTTGTGGTGTTCTTGCTAGGTTCTTGTTACATAATACTATATGTAATATACTAAAAAATGTTGGGTGGTCGAACTTGTCACAACTTTCTTTGTTCATAAACACTTGAATGTTTATATGATAAAGTATGTACAGTAGTAAAGTAGGACATTTCATACAGGTGAATCAAGAGTGCTTCTAAAGAAAAAAATCCCCAAATCTTTTCATTTGCTGTCTAATTTTTTTTGCATGTGGTAAAGATGGATGATGTTGGTGCTTGTGAGAAGAAAAGGTGGCCTGTTCTGCTGGTCATTTTAAGGTGGGGTGTTGGTTGACTTCTCAGATGATGCTTCAAAAGCCAGGCAAAATGAAACTGATCTGTCCACTGAATCCTGTCCTCAATGCTTTTATTGTTTGGATAAAGAGGCTTTCTTCTAAAGCACTCGTCCACAGTTCCCCTAATGGTGCTGTCCATTTCTGCACAACTATAAGATCATTTTCAAGAAAAAAAGAGGGTCTCATTTACTTGGTTGGTTTTTCTTTCTGCTAGTTTCAGTTATTTCTTGCTTTCTTTCTTAATTTACTAATATATATTATATGTTCATATGAACATTCCGGATGGGAGAGTGTATGGATCTTTCTCAGTGTTGAGTTGTGGTTTAAGCACGAAAAGCACTTAAAAAAAACACTTAAACTTCCTGACATAAGTCTTGTCCCTTATCCAAGTTTTAGGAACAACAAATAATAACTTGACTTCTAGTTGATCATTTGGTATCAGAATGGCTTTAAATAAAAGGCAAAGGCCTCTAGATTACAACTCTAGATTTACCTAAATAAAATATGATCATGCCTTGATTTTTTAATGATTTAATTAGGACAGTAAGGTCTGACTTTGCTTAGACAAAAGTCTTGTTACTTAACAGAAATAATGTACAGTATAGTATATAAAGTCATGGTGCAGTGGAAAAAGAATTAATATTGTGTATGACTCCCATGAACCTGGATGACGGCCTTCATACATCTCTGCAATGACTCAAACAACTTATTAATAAAGTCATCTGGAATGGCAAATAAAGCATTCTTGCAGGACTCCCAAAGTTCATCAAGATTCTTTGGATTCTTCTTCAATGCCTCCTCCTTCATCTTACCCCACACATGCTCAATAATGTTCATGTCTCATGACTGGGCTGGCCCATCCCTGAGCACCTTGACCTTCTTTGCTTTCAGGAACTTTGATGTGGAGACTGATGTATCAGAAGGAGCGCTGTGGTTTGAAATGTAATGGGTATTATATAATGTATTTATACCTCAGGCTGTTGATGTTGCCATCCTCTCTGCAGATCTCTCTCACGCCCCCATACTCAATGTAACACCAAACCATGATTTTTCCTTCACCAAACCTGACTGATTTCTGTGAGAATCTTGGGGCTATGCGGGTTCCAATAGGTCTTCTGCAGTATTCTTGATGACTGGTTTGCAGTTCACAGACGATTCATCAGAAAAATCTACCTCCTGCCACTTTTCCAAATGATCAACTAGAGGTCAAGCTATTATTTGTTGCTCTTACAACTTGACGACAAGACTTTTCTTAGGCAGTGTAAATATTTTATTTGAAGGAAATCTGCAAATATGTTAGTGGCCCACAGTGTTCATGCTCACGTGTTCAAAAAATCCGGATGAAATGTATTGCATATTTGTTCATTTTACAGTTAACATGCTACATGTGGGCCGGATTAAAATGAAAACATCTGAAAACAAAAATAAACTTACAGTATATTTAGGAATACTCAAAATGATGTATGTTCAAATAGTGTGTGAGCTGAAAGAATGAGTCAAAACTGTCGATTCATTGTCTGAACTGTTATTGTGTGCACATAGATGAGGTGGCTGAAAGCATTAAGGTCACTCATGTCCCCTGTTAGTTGTGTAGATCCACAAACACTTTCACTGTAAAAAGGAAACAGATAGTGAGGGTGGAGCTGGTCATTTCAATACTTCTTTGTCATTTTTTTTTACATTAGCCTAGATTAAGAGAGAAACTCATAGAGATGTTCTCAGAAGAACATGCACAAACATGACATCTTTCTTTTTCTCTGTGGAATGTAGACTAGCCACCACCATCCCTAGACCACAGATTGGACAAAGACTTGAATAGCAAGGTCTACCCTTTACTTTTTAGCTCAAACAACACTGATTTTCACAATGGGGTGTTATTACAGTGCTTAAAACATGACTGGTGGACTTTTCATCAGCCACAATTAAAGGTCACAGTCACACAACCTATTTACTCTCGCAACCAGAAAGACCCTCTGATACCTCCAGACTGGAAGGAGCCAGATGAGGAGCAAATGTAAAAATAGCAACCAGGGTGAGATGCAAAACCACCCATAAACATCACCAAAAAGCTAACTATAATCCATATCACTCCAAATTTGACTGAAAATCAATCTGTGGAGTCGGGACAAAGGGTTGAAAATCTGACTGTAAAGCAGAGGAACTGTTCACCATGTTCACAGGTGTTATACTGTAAATCCAGCCATGTTTTTTATGCCAGAGCAGCACAGACAGGATGCAGAAGTATAAATGCTCACAACAGCATTGACTACATGCAAGGTAGTGTAGGGTATGGCGATCAGAATTTATACTTCTATGTTGAGTGCACGTGGTAGGTCTCACATAGCCTTAGCCCAATCGTATACTCTGATGAAGACCCTGACGCAGCAGAGTACAACTACACATCAAAACAATGCAGAGAGCAAGATCTGTGCTTGGTTGACGGTAACTGTGAGGGCAGGTCGAGAGCCATGGGAGCAGAGCAAGGCTGGTGGCTTGAGTTTTTAACAAGGGATGAGTCTCTGACTTAGTATGGATACTTTTTTGTGTGTTTATTGATGATTAAACATTTACTGGTTCCTGCCTCTTTCTTCCTTAAATGAGTGTGAGTTTGAGCTACTTCTACAGTTGCATCGCACGTATTTCAAGCATAAACCCAAAGGCCAGCTAGTAAGTGCTGTGCAGATAAACCTCACTTCCGTCCTCTTACATTGTGTCCTAACTACACACAACACGAGAAGATTCTAGAGACAAGCAATTTGTCTGTTCGCAACAAATGCAACACAAAAAAACTATTTAAATACTGGCCATTCAGAGGCACAGAATAGTGCACTGCACTCCCAACCAAATGGTAAGACTTATAATCAATATGTGAAGTTTATGTATAAACTAATTTCAAGAGGATCATGTGCTTATGATTAATCACAGTTGGACCCGCATTAGCTAATACATGATTCTCCAATCAGATGATTCCTAAGACACTATAAATAGCCATAGTCTTCATACCACAGTCATCTACATCTTGAAGAATCCCCCATCCTTCCATATTCCTACCCCTTTTTTCTAGATTGGGCGACACGGCGGCCCAGGGGTTAGCACTGTTGCCTCACCGCAAGAACGTCAATGCTTCCGGTCCTTTCCGGGCCTTTCCGGGCCGGTTGGTGTTTCTGTGCAGAGTTTGCATATACTCCCTGTGTTCGTATGGGTTTTTCCTGGGTTTGCAGGTTTCCTCCGACCGTCTGACTTGCGTCAAAAGTAAACTGACTAAATAAAATTGGTACTATAGTCAAGGTCCTAGCCAACAGTATTTTTCCTCATAAAGCAATTCTTCTTGAGATACCTGAACTCAATCTTCCCTCTCGCTTTGCCGACGGGAGGGAGCCCAGGGATCGAGAATCTTTTGAGCTCAGGGCTGTCTCCCGGGACAGCATGCTGAACTAGCTTATAACCAATCATCAGCTAAGTGTTAACCCATGAAATATTAAATATCTTCAACATTATTGAAATTACAGTACATGGGCAACTGAGTGATTGATGTTGTTGGTTTGCATGGATTCATAATACTTTTATTTTCAAACCTAGTTATTTTTTTAAGTTCTCAGGTATAATATTTGCTGCAGATTTCAGCAATAAATGTCAACTAAAATGGTTTTAAAACTCACATTGTTAACATTTAATACAGAAAAAAGTACATAATCTGTACCTGAGGTGATCATTGTCATTGTTTTTTTATGTTGCTCTTCAGTTGCGACATCAGAAAATAGAAACCATTTCTAGAACAGAACTTTCCTGTGGAGGCGACGCAGTGGTGCAGTAGGTTGTGCTGTCGCCTCACAGCAAGAAGGTCTATGGTTCGAGCCTCGGCTGGGTCAGTTGGAGTTTCTGTGTGGAGTTTGCATGTTCTCCCTGCATTCGCGAGGGTTTCCTGCGGGTGCTCTGGTTTCCCCCACAGTCCAAGAGATGTGAATGGTGAATTGGGTAAGCTAAATTGTCCGTAGTGTATGAGTGTGAATGGATGTTTCTCAGAGATGGGTTGAAGCTGGAAGGTCATCCGCTGCATAAAACATATGCTGGATAAGTTGGCGGTTCATTCCACTCTGGCAACCCCGGATTAATAAAGGGACCAAACCAAAAAGAAAATGAATGAATGAACAAACTTTCCTGTGATATTGTTGCAGATTGGGAGGACAAAAACCCCATTTAAAATTGATATGATACAATTATTACATATCACAGCGTAGTTAGGATATCGTGTTATAATAGAAGAAGATGCAGTCTTTGACATCCTTGTTAAGAGTGTCTATCTTGTGCCAAAATTGCCAGTTTTACTGGTGCTATAATTATAGTTTTAACTGCATTATTTTTGTCGCATTTTATTTAATATAATTTAAATAAAATTTTATTTAATTTTATTTTTATTTTCCCCTGGAAATGCTTAATCATTCTGATTTATGCATAAAAATTATTTGACCTTACTCTATGTAATGAATGACATGATCAAATTTCATTTTCCATATAAAAGACTACTGCATACTTTGAGCTACAGAAAGAAAGATATTAATAACTCTCACGGATTAATAATTCTCACTAGAAGCTCTGATGTTGAAATGTGTTTTCAAATGATTTACAAATTGCCAAATGATTACTAAGTTTCACTTTAGATAATGCAAACCAAGATTCAAGCAAAAACATGTGTCAAGCAAAGCACTGATTGCGTAAGTAAGGCCAGACACTAACAAAGACCATTAGCTGTGTGTTAATGAGGCACTGACCGGCATCCAAAACTGTGCTCATCTGCGATGATGTGCCAGTTTTATAGATAAAGGCCTCTCTCAGCCTGAATGACAGTATCTGTGGCTAATGATCTCATTATTTCTCCATGATAACAGAGCAAAGAGTCGACATGGACAGAGAGTGCTTGACTGATGCCGATTTTCCATTTTCCCACAATTCTCAATTTTCTCTTTTGCTGCTGAAAGTTCTCAATAGAGCTTGTGCAATTAAATATTTAGAAATGGGACATCAGAAAATTATTTAAATTTTCATTTTAAACAGTGGTTAGCAGAAAATAGTATGAGGTGAGGGAAAAGTATGTAAAGTATGTAAGTATGTAAGTGAAAGTCTGAAATGCAGAACTGATTTTATTTCTAATCAAACCAAACAGTTTGGTCATCTACTATTTTACACTCAGTGTTTTTTTTTATGTTTAGCTTTTTTTTTTTACACAATTACTGGAAGATTTGTTTAGTTACAGTAAAAAAAAAAAAAAGTCAATATTGAGTTTGCTCAAGCTTGCCAAACTTTTTTAATGCATGAGGTAACCAATAAATAATGAACGATATACTTTTCCAATATTTATCAACGTGTTGATTTATAAATATACTATTGTTCATTGTTCATTTATGTTTGTTTATAATACGTTATGTTAATGTATACAATGCAAAATGTTACCACTTTGTAGCTCAGTGAAGTTACATTTTAACATTTGTTTCTAAAGAAACATTTTTGGTGAAAAACAAAACTGCTGAATATATTATGTGAATCAAACTTGTTTTTACTATAATTTTTTATCAATTGAATGCATTGTACTGAATTAAAGTACTGTACTACTGTGTTATAACATTTAACAATTATATTACAAGATAAACCACTGAAAACATGCCATATTGATAACATATAGTAACATAGTAATATAGTATATGGAATAAAAATATGGAATATTTCCATAACGTTATTTTAAAAATAAAAAAGTGTAACACAAATCTTCTGGATTAACCAATTCGGGATTAAAGCTGAATCTTTTAAACTCAAATTACGTAATCTAAGAATATAACTGAAAAAAAAAAAAATCAGGAACAGGAAAAGCAAACATTTTTTTTATTAATGGCCTGCACAGATCAATTTTTCACCACAAAACTGGCAATGTCAGCTAACAAAATCATATGGTTAGTTTTGATTTCATGTGGACCTTAATAACGTGATGAATTGTGCAGCAGACAGACAACAATAACAGGAAGCATGGTTTAAAATATATTCATTTATTGCAGATAAAATTCTTAATACATACTGATTTACATATCATATTTGTTCGCAACACTACTCAATTAAATATTTATTCTGAAATATCTAAATTATATTATCTATGGCAGGAGATCTTGGTTCAACATTCTCATAAACGATTTAAAAAGATAATCCCTTGATATTCCTCTTGATAAAAAAAGGAATCACTTTAAAAACAGCAACATATTGCTGTAAATAAGTGCTTTCCTGCAGGTATTTCAGGGTCAACACATCCCCTCAGTCACACATTGCCATAAACCCACACGAAACCATGACGATTTTCCTATTGTATAACATATATTATATAGTGCAATTCTGCAAAAGCTAAAAGAATGACCTATAAAATGCAAAGTGAAGCAGTCAAAAATGAGCTAGAAATGAAGCAGTCTCCTTATTTGTCCAGTTTACATAAAAGCTGCAGGATATAGTATGAAACTAACCACTGTTTAAGCATCTCACGATACTATTTTTCCATGTTAAGCAATCATTACATGGGCATTTATGACAAACGCAGACAGTTTTAGAAGATCAGATTCAACTTTCCTGTTGTCAGTACTGCAATGTAAGCAAGAGCCTGGATTGAGAACAAATACTGTGATGTTTCAGTAGCAACCAGTCAAAAGCACCATAATCAGAAGGCAAGTGGCATCGATTCTGCGGTTTACTTGAAGGAGGCGCGAACTTTGCGTCCCTTGAGAGCTTGAGGAGGTCTGTAGTTGTCAACCATGCAGCAAGGTGTTTCTCCTTCAGATGAGAACAGCAGGCTGCGAAATTTAGCCATCTAAACAACCGACAGACAAAAAGAGAGAGAGACAGTTAGATTGTGGTGTTTAGCGTGTCGGTGGCAGTCTCGCAGAGCCTTATTACAGCCTATGGTTGCTATATTTGGCTCAATGCTCATTCATACAGCACTTGCCAGAATTCCAGACTATTCTGACTAACCACTGGAGACTTAAAATAACCACTGCAGGCAAACGGCAGTGCCTACATCAGGGAAAGGTTATGTATGGGACATTTTGTCAAAGCATAATTTCACTGTTGATACAGTCTTGCTGAGGTAGCATTTTTAAGAAGATTTAAAACTGAATAATTATTGTTTTGTAACATATTAAACCAAAAAAAGGAAATATGAATATGCCAGCTATAGAAATTATAGGATGTAACAGGCAAAAGTATTATTTTATTTTATTTTATTTTATTTTATTTTATTTTATTTTATTTTATTTTATTTTATTTTATTTTATTTTATTTTATTTATTTTATTTTATTTTCGGCTCAGTCCCTTTAGTCATCAGGGGTCACCAGAGCGGATGCTCTTCCAGCTGCCAACTGACCCAGTCGGGATTCGAACCAGCGAGCCTTCTTGCTGTGAGGCAACAGTGCTAACCACTGAGCCACCGTTTCGCCTTTATTTTATTTTATTTTATTTTATTTTATTTTATTTTATTTTATTTTATTTTATTTTATTTTATTTTATTTTATTTGTCTATTTATTTATGTTTTTATTTTTTATTTAAAAATGGGAAGGAGGTGTTTCCTTTCCTTTTGATTTATATTTTAGTTTGCTTTATTTGGCCAGCTTACATTTATGTTTAGATTTATCAAAGAGATTGGTAAATATTAAGCACATTTTAAACATGAATCATTTCATGATATATTACAAGACTCTATTTAAAGATCACAGTGCAGCCTGAAAATACTATATTTTTGTTGTACTTTTATACTCTTACTGTTCTTACTCACTAGATTAAAATATATGTACATTTGGTATGATAACTTATTTATTTTATATAATTTAATATGTATAAAATAAGAATATTGTTTCATTTCAGCATAAATATAACACACGTGATGTAACCATGACTTTTTCACAAAAGTTTTTTGAAACATCAAAGCAGACATTTTACTTGCATTTGATATGTTTTAATCTATATAAAACCACTTGAAAACTGAATCTAATGCAAACAAAAATGAGACATCTCATCTATTGGGTGTTAGCTTCTATCTTAAACATGCAAGCCTGACTTAAATATGATATTGGCTGTCAGGCAAGCAATATATATAAGATAAAGTAATCTTTTAGAAACAGAATTCTTTTGGACCACCGACCCTCCCAGTTTCAGAGTCTGAGTGCTTTAAAAACATTAAGACACTTTCTGTGCAAAGACAGTATTTGATCCATCAAAGAGCCTCAAAAAGCATTCATTGTCTGAATTCCCTGATACATTGGACAGAGAAAGATTTTTTTTCTTTTATCGAAAATGAAGCACAAAGCCCCTAACCCCCTAGTTTATTTTTTCCCTAATTTCTGTTTAATGGAAAGAAGATTTTTTTTCAAAACATTTCTAAGCATAATAGTTTTAATAACTCATTTCTAATAACTGATTTATTTTATCTTTGCCATGATGACAGTAAATAAAATTTTACTAGATATTTTCACTTCAATACAGCTTAAAGTGACATTTAAAGGCTTAACTAGGTTAATTAGGTTAACTAGGCAGGTTAGGGTAATTAGGCAAGTTATTGTATAACAATTGTTTGTTCTGTAGACAGTCGAGAAAAAAAAATTGCTTAAAGGGCACATAGGTTACCCCTTTTTTCATATTTAATATAAGTCTTTTGTGTCCACAGAATGTGTCTGTAAAGTTTCAGCTCAAAACACTCATCAGATTATTTATTATAGCTGTTTGAAGTGTCTATATTATACAGTAGCTGGAAAAAAGTTTTTGCTGTTTTTTTGTACTGGCCCTTTAAGGCTAGTCCTCCCCGCCCACCGTTCCCACGTGTCTGTCAGCAATTTTATTTTTATTTTATTTTATTTTATAAAAAATATTATCAGACATTGTGAAAATTTCCTTGCTCCATTCAACATCATTTGGGAAATATTTAAAAAAGCAAAAAAATTCAGAGATAATAATTCTGACTTCAATTGTATATATATATATGTGTGTGTGAAATAATGTGGAACACATTTGAAACATGTGAAACGTGTATTTTGAAACATTTTCATGTAAAACCCATGAGAATAGATGTGGACATCAGTTGAAACATGCAATTACATAAAGAAATGTTTCAAAAACACAGATTTCATGTTTCAAATGTGTTTCACATATTTCATTTTTTGATTTTAACTTTTTTATTACACATGTGGAGTTTGTGTGAACTCATGTGTTTTTATTAACAATATGTGTCATTAATGCAAATGTAATTGCCTAAGAAAGTTCTGGGTTATAAAAGGTAGCTATACTGTACATGGTTTAAGGTTAGGTTCAGATGTAGGTTTAGGGATAGTATACCTAGTTATAACCTATTTCATACAGTATAATGACTATGATACATAGTTTTTATACTGTATGCGAAATCGGACTGTAAAATAAAAAGCTCTTATTAAGCTGTTGCAGTGGTGAAAACAATGCTGTAAAAATGTCTCTGTGAATTTGTGTACAATTAAAACCAAATAAAAAAACTAAAAGATAAGGACTACTGTATATAGACATCCCTGGTCAAATATTGTAACAAACATATGTGTGAATGAATAGGTGCTTGATAAAGTTACCTGAGCAGGACTAACACTTATGGGCTCCTTCAGAACAATCCAGGTGACACTCTCCAGAAGAGGAGGGGTGGTCAGAGAGCCCTCATAAGTCCAGTAGTCCAGAGAGGTGGGCAGCAAGGTTTTAGGATCAAAGTTGGCAAATGTAGTCTGTCTGCCCTGAAGAAGAAACAGATATACGTTAACAGAATAAAAACATCTGAGAGCAAGAGTTAAGAGAAAGACTAAGAGAAGGCCTGTTCACACAATGGATGATGAATTATACTAGCAGAGTTATCAAAATAAAATCTACATTTCAAATGACAACATTCCACTCTGAAAAATATTAAACACTGCACAGAAGAAAAATATCGTTGGAAACATTTTGTTTGTTCTGAACCTTAAAGTGGTTCCAATATGAGTTTTGAGCTTCTCTTCTTCTGTTGAACATTAAAACAACTATTTTAAAACATTTTAAATAGGAAGACAATGCTATTGAAGTCAATGGCTATCAGTTTCCAATATTTTTTTAAATATCTTAATATGTGTTCAGCAGAGAAAAGAATGAAAAAGGAAGATGGGTAAATAGTTCGAGAAAACTATGCAAAAAATGTTTATAATATAAATAATATTAAAATTAATTGGTGTGGATGCTAATATAGTTATAGTTATCATTCTTGGTGCAAACGGGCCTTGATTATTCGAGTTCATAACTACAGCTTTAACCTTTAATACCTTTGATTTGATGTCATCAAGAGCATCTAGAACTTTCTGAAGTCTTGGATTTGCAGCGCCGATCTGGTAAAAAGAAGCAGACATTTTTTTAATTGTTTTATGTCAGTTTATATCACTTAATTACTGTTCTGTTTTGTTTTTTGTTTTTATATAAAATCCTGACCTTGAGAAAAACTCCAACCACAGCAAGGCCATCAGGCTTACTGGCAGCTTCTCCAAAGTTTGGGTACTTTGTGTTCCAGTGAACAAGGTGAAGCTTAAGAAGGAGGAGACGTACAGTATTATGAAACATTCAGTATATGCAGGACTGAATGGACTTAATATCTTGGCACATTTAAAAGAGGGCATTTACAAATTCATAAGAGAACATCATAAGAATATTCATGAGCAGTGAGCTATAATTATGAAGAGATGTTTCAGAATTAAAATGACCTGAATCTCAACACAGCAGAATGAGGGTTGCTGCAGATTTATTGTGGGAAATAAAAAGTCTCATTACCTCACAAGGGAACTTGGTTCCAGCAATAGTATGCTCTGAGCCCTTGTCATCGCTGCTTCCCCAGTGGAAATGGAACTGTCTCAACCTGTATATCCCTGTGATGGGACCTCCAGCCAGAGCTACACACACAAATAATTATGAAAATGATGCATCCGTTCCTTAGGCAGCTCTAAAGCATTAGTCATTGGAAATGTGATAAAACTGTATATCATGGATAAATGCTTTTAAGCAGTCAAAGATATGTATTAATTGTTTTTTTATTGTTGCTTTTATTCAATCAAAAATTCTGTAAAAATATTGTACAAAATTTGCCCTATTTAAAATAACAGCTTTATATTTTATATGTATTTTAAAACAAAATACACATTAAAATGTGAAAATATTTCTCAATGTTACCGTTTACTGAATGTTTTATTGTGTACCATGACCACTTGCAAATTGTCAGTTTCTCTGAATTGAAAATGTATAGTTAATTCAATTTAATTTTATTTTTAAACAAAACTGATGGCATTTCTTCCAAACTAGAAATAAAAATGTTGTCCTTTAGAGCGATTTTTCATAAAATAACAGCAAAAAACATGTTTCATGTCTCACTTTAGATAGGAAATTACCAATGTGTTCAAACTTTAAATTCTCTTAAATATTGAACACTGTATTTCCTGTTTTGTACTCTGTCAGACTGCCTTTATAGGCCATGTTAATGTGAGCGGTCATATACTAATGTGAGCATGTAATCAAAGCAGTTGTTCTAATCAACGTTGATCACCTAAAATATCCAGTATCTGCTTTGGTCACACTTTATTTTGATGGTCCGTTTGTTGAATTTAAGTTATATTGCATCTACATGCCAACTAATTCTCATTAGATTATAAGTAGACTGTTAGGTTGGGGTTAGGGTTAGTGTAAGTTGTAATACTCAAATGAACCGTCAAAATAAGTGTTACCTCTGCTTCTTTCATCTTGCTTACAGTATAGCAAACATCTTGCATGCAAAAAATGTATTACAAGATATGCTGTTTCTGTAGAAATCTATTTTCCAAGCATATGTGTGAGTACCCTCTTGAAAGGGTCATTGAAATTCAGCACATGTTGCTCTCATTGACCAACCAGGGCACACAACATTGATATGTGGCTCTATTCTTTCTTTCATAATAGAATACATTAGCACTTGAGTACACAGAGCCCTAAGTGCCTCATTTCCACAGGCAGAGGAAGGGACACATCCACTGCTCACATTACAGTTTTACATCATTTCTAGATTTAATAAAGATAAACAGTTTGGAAACCGAGACTAAATTCTAGTAAGGCCCCCTGCTGACTAAGATAAAGTGATCAAGCACTAGAAGTCACCCTGGACTACTTAAAACTAAAGTTAATAATGGATATATTTAAAACAGGTCAGGGGATATAGTTGCATATATAGCTGTTTATACTACTGAATATTTAATGAAGAAAAATTGTACATTTTCATTTCAGCACTCAATCTGTAAAAAACAGCATTGCAGTGGGTCCAGGGATATAATTATGATTAGCATGATTATGTTAATTTGTCCACTGTAGCCAAAATATGATCCTGGCTCTATGATCCAGTCCCCAGATTGTAAAGGGGGGGATCTGATTGTCAAATTACAACATGCTGATTAATCTTACTAAATAAATTTATCTTATTAAATAAGTTTACTATTAAAATGTACTTACAGTATCATTTACTCTACCTCAAACTTCATCTTCTTTTTTTATTGAATATATATATATATATATATATATATATATATATATATATATATATATATATATATATATATATATATATATATATATATATATATACATATATATATATATATATACATATATATATATACATATATATACATATATATATACATATATATATATATATATATATATATATATGTATATATATATATATATATATATATATATATATATACATATACATATATATAAAGGAATTGTGAAAACCAGTTGCCATTAAAATCAATGGTAGGAAAATAACACTACTATATGAAAGTCTTTGGTCAATGGTTTCCAACATTCATCATAAGATTTTCGTTTTGGGTGAACTGTCCCTTTAAGATTGAGCCCAACAGTTGCATTATGCAGTATATACTAACTTGAGCTGTTGTCGTCATCAACGAAATCCACTTGGAATGAATGGCCATTATTAAGGATGCTCTTGGCAGTGGCTGGGTCATACTTCAATTTGAGGTGCTTCAGAGAAGGGTCGTGCTGTGCTTGGGTGGGTACGATATCAATGGGAGACTGGCGGGGTCCATTTGCAATAGGAAAGCTTTCTGCCCAACTCTCTGGCCCTGAAATGATATGAGCAGGAGAAATAGATTAGAAGCTGAATGCATGAAGATAAAAACACAGTGTCTAGATGCACGTTTACATTTTTTGCAAGATTCAAGGTTAGAAATTGTAGGCGGTGAGAAGTGGATATGTGCAGCTGTTACCTTCAGGAGCTCTTTTTAGCTGATTTTACATTTAGAAGTGACTTTTGTTTTTGTAGTGTAATTTATCCATGTTGTTTCAGTCATACTCTAACACTGTTTTTTTCTTTCTTTCTTTCTATGTTTCTTTCTTTATTTCTTTCTTTATTTTTTCTTTCGTTCTAAATTAAACATTAATTTAGATTTAACTCAATCCACATTTTAGTTAGCCTGAAAAACAAAACATTTTTACAGTGCTAGTTTACAGTTTGCATCTTTTGATGTACTAAATACTTTTTTTAAAATATATTCTATAGTTGTGATTTATTTGTAAGTTTTGTTTTTATTTATTGTTTGTTATTAATATTTTGTCCTACTTAAAGTTATATAACTGGCAGTATTTTTACATTGAAAAAACTATTTTACCTAACAAATAATAAAGCATCATTTTTATGATCCTGGTTACTTTAGTTACTTTACTTTCACATTTTAGCACTTTTTTAGACTTTACACTGCAAAAGTAAAAAAAAATAAAAAATTTTGGTCACACTTTTGAATTTTTGGTTATTTTGATGGTCCGTTTGTTGAATTCCAACTAATTCTCATTAGATTATAAGTAGACTGTTAGGTTGGGGTTAGAGTTAGGGTTAGAGTAAGTTGATATGTACTTGCAAAGTTTCTTATAGTCAGTTAAATGTCTGTTGAAGGAGCAGTATCAACAGATACTAAGCAGACAGTCTACTAATATTCAAATGAACCATCAAAATAAAGTGTTACCAGATTTTTTTTTTTACTTAAAGTTTTGGTTGAGTTTTTAACCCAAATATATTTTTAAACAAATCTTAAAACCAATAAGCATCTTCTAGAAAAAGTTTTTTGACAATTTTTTTTGTTTGTTTTAAGAAATACTATTTAGTAGAAATACTCAAAATTAATAATCTCTCAATGGAGTATAGGTAAATTAATTTTGTTTTCAGTTTCAAATAAGACTATTTTACGTATTGACAGATTATTTGTCTTGGTTAAAATAAAGCTTACTTAAAATTTTATTTTTATTTTAGAGAACAACTGAATTTTTTTTTTACTTATCTAAAAAACAACTGAAAAAAACGGTTTGTTTTTTGCTCATCTAGAAAATTCTTCTTGATTTAAATATTTCTAAAAAACAAGACAAAAATGTTTTAAAAAGACTCTAAGACAAGACAAGTAAAAATAAATTACAGTGTTGAATATAAATGACTGCTACGTGTTAATTAAATTAGACATTAAAGTAAGTGCTCCAGTTTTTCTCCTAAATAAAAAATAAGAATAAAACATTTAACATACATTATACAATATTAACGTTAATATCAGTAAAACTAATCTTACCGTCAGCTGCTCCATATCCCCAAGCGTGAGCCATGATTATTAATGGTTTTCGGTGTGTTCCTACTTGTACAACCTGGATGCTAAAACAACTGCTTAATTCCCCCAAACTATGTCAGGCTTTATATAGAGTTCCCCTGCTGGTGCTGGTCCCTCTCTCAGCCCAGTGGGTTTGGCCACATGCTCTCCAGGCAGCACAGGAGGAGTCAGTCAGAGGACATTTGTCTTCAACTAATCAAAATATCGCACCTCCAGAACACCGGTCACTGGCCATCGCGCTGCTCGGTTTGCTGATGCGGCTCAGAGATGCTCGAGCGCCGGAAAACAGACGGTAAACGGACATTCCTCTGTTTTCCGGCGTTCAAGATGCTGCTTCGAATCACAAACCTCTCCATTGGTTTCTTTCTCAGGTGATTTAGAAACCCGTCCTTTATCCGGGCAGCGATGCATGTTCTCTTGACCTTCCTCGTCCTTATGCGATGCTGTGTTGAAACGCAGGACGGGCAAGTGATGGTGTGCGCGGTTCTCTTGCGCAACGACTGATTTTGTAGCTTAGTTTATCATTTAAATGGTTGTTTTGATTCACAATTCTGAAAGAAAACAAAATCAGACGCAGTTTTTTTTTTTGGTCTACATCTTCTGGTACCCGTTCTCTGAAGAGCCCAGTGCTCATTTAAAGGGGCCACTGCGCCGACTATGATTAGTGGTGTTATATAAAGCATTATAACCTGCTTACTCAAACTACAAGGGCTCAAAATACGTGCTGGTTGTTTAAGTCCTACCAGATGCATTTAAAAGAGTGCAATGTTTTGTTTTGAATAGTTTCTGCTTAACACTTGTTGATTAGGAAAAATACTAGAGAAATAGACTAGGTTTTTGGTTTACTGTAGCCTGCTTGTGATTGCCAAAATGTGTGTTTTATGTCATAAATGAATATCCAATATTTAAAATGTCGTATGTAGCGGTATCACAACTTGCAAATGTCAATGGATGAGTGATATACGTCATTTAAACTCTTTGCATTGCTGTCATCTGGTGGCCGAAGTGCAAAAGAACAGTTTGAATTAAAAAGTAAAAAGAATTTATTGTTTCTTTATGATAAATTATATTTATTTTATTTAGATTTGTACATTAAAAAAACCTAATTATAGTAATCAGGAGGCATAAAAATATATATTTTTATGTAGGCCTAGCTAGATTTTGAATGTTAAAAATGTACAGGGTTTCGTCAATTCTTTTTCTTATTATTTTATTTAGTATTATTATTTTATAGTTTTAATTTAGTCTTACCAGACTTATTTACAACAAGAGTCAATTAATGTTACATTTATTTAATAAAAGGTTAAATGTGACATCAAAACTATCCTCTTAACAATTATACTTTGTTCCCGTCCTTCAAATCACTAGAATATTTTTAAGTAAAATAATTAATTTATAGTAAATTATGTAAATAAGCACAGTAGTAAGTAGAGTATGTAAATAAAGTATTTAGAGTATGTTAATATGTTACAGCATATACATACAAATGTAATTTGCTCGTTTAATTTGATGCATAAATTAAATGTGTGACCCAAATACACCCAAATACACTTAACATAAGTCAAGGCATATTTTAATTGAAAAATACAATTTTGTACGGGTGGTTTAAAAGACCCACCCCCTGCTGATAAAATGTATGTTCCATACATGAGCTCATTTGCCATATTTTGACAGCTATGTCATCATAAATTGTAAAAACAACCATCAAAGAAGGCTAACAATGAATGCAAACAATAATTTTTTATGAGTCTAACATCCATGTGCAAGAAAACACAATATGTCGAAAGTGAAGTAATCTTTCACTACAACGTTTATTCTAAATCTTGGACCTTATTCTTGAAAGAAAAGAAAAGAATGATTAAAAATAAAAAGACTTAAAGCACCAAAAGTGGCCCATATTAAAGTTAATTTTAATACTAATTAGGCTATTTTTGTTATTCATCATCTTATTTTTTTATAACAATTTTTTTTCATTTAAAACTTTAACTCCTTTTTTTCCTAATCATATGTGATGTAATAAATTTGTATTTACAAATAAGTATTTTTTTCATATTTATTCTATATATTTAGCAAATGTTTTTGGTACCTCAAAAAGTGTGATCATGATGTGATCCGACAAGCTAATCTAGCTAAACAGTGCTTAAAATGTCTCTAAAATGCAGTGTTTATAACTGCAAAAAGGTACACTGTTTGAGAAAAAAAACACCCTTTTCACCAGGCTGGCTTCAACCTGTTTTGTGTACTTTCCATAGCCTAATTGACAAGTTGTCATTTGTAATATAATGTATAAATAATTATTATTTTTTATTATTTAATGTGTATGTCCAAAACAGCCGTATATTAAATGTGTGTCTTTTGAAAAAGTTCAACTTATGAGAGTGTACTTTTTACCAAATTTAACAGAAAAGAAATTAAGGAGCCTATTTTAATCTCAATTTTGCCAACTTAACATTCACTGCTTTTGGGGTAGGCTATGTTGTCACAAAAGGTCAAGGTGCATTCTTTCCCCTGGGCAAAAAAAAGTGGACGATTTAATTTTTATTTTTTTTATCAAACCAAATCATATAAAATTGAATTCAAACTTGTAACTGATCATTTAGACCACTAGGTGTCAGAACAGAATCATGTTACCTAAAACACCCTGTATATCTGCCCAAAATTCTGAGACATCTATTCATAATCATCATAATAATGACTAGGAAAGCTCTGCTAATTCAACAGCTAAAGTCAGTGTATTATTAGAGCATTTAAATAAATAATAGCGAATTTCAGATTTCAACTATTGCAACTATTCAGATGTTTTTAAAAATGGGTTACACTTTATAGATTTACATATAATAAATACACTATAAATAATAACAATAATCAAGATATGTGATACATAACATAAGAGCTTAATCTCAGTATACAGGATTAATTGATTAAACAACATGCCGGTTAATCATTCTTTCTTCAAGAGGCCCTTCATATTTTTGATGAATGGAAATAGTAACACAAATATAATACCCCTAAATCAGTGGCTATTAAACATTACTGGTATTTTAAATCATACTTTTGTGACAAGGGGTGGAGTTTTACCTTCCACACGAGAAAAGAGAAAGCTCATCAAGCCGCAATGTAAACGCTACAATATGAATCAGCAATGAAAAGGAAGAAAATGAGCTCCTTTCATGTCACAGATGTAAATTTGGCTCCGCAGGATCAAATGCATGCTGAGTCTAACTAAGAACAAGAATGGCAGCAGCAAAAAGAGCTTATGAAACCTCTCATTTGGTTCTATTCAGTTCTCTGATTGGATGCGGGTGACATGGGCTCTGTGAATAGGCCAGATCATTTTGACCTTCTGCAGACAGGCTGCGCCGCAGGGTTCCCCATTTCACATGCACCATCGCCACCCCTGATAGGCCCTATTCAGATAGATGATCAAATATGTTAAAAGGGAACAATGCCATCTAATTGGATGGCTCCATATAATTAATGCTATTTTGAAGCCAAGTATGACATGTTGCACAGAGATTTTGTATCTTTTGGAAGTTATATTGGCCTGGATTTTTAAGTTTTATTTCCAAACTTAGAGTAAGTGCTTTAAACTATGCATATATATATATATTTTTTTTTTTATTATTATTATTTTTTTTTTTTTTTTAATAAAGTATTTATTTTTGTTTGTTTGTTTGTTTCTTTCTTTCTTTCTTTTAAATTTGTCATGGTATTTTTTGTTGCCAAATTTCAGTCTTGCCAAAATTTATTTAACATGTTTAGAAACTATTGCCAGTGTTTGTAGTAGTTCAATTCAATTAATTTTATTTCTATGGTGCTTTACATAATGTCGATGATGGCAAAGCAGCTTTACATATAGACAAAAATAAAAATTTTAAAAAAGCCATAACACTTTTTTTAGAATGTGTAATCGACTGAAACACATCTCCGCCAACCTCAACCAAGCAAGCCAGAGGCAACAGTGGCAAAGAACCAAAACTCTACCAATGAGTTAAGGAAGATCTGAAATGTAAACCATATTGCAGGTACAAATTCAGAATATGTGCAGTAGTAATCATTGTGTAATTGTTTGTTTTTATATATACGGTATATACACACACATACACACAACTCAGAATTATTAGCCCCCCTTTAAATTTCATTTTTTAATTTTTTTACATTTCCCAAATGATGTTTAACAGAGCAAACAAATTTTCACAGTATGCCTGATAATATTTTTTCTTCTGGAGAAAGTCTAATTCAACTAGGAAAAAAGCAGCCTTTAATTTTTTAAACACCATTTTAAGGTCAAAATTATTAGCCCCTTTAAGCTATATATTTTTTTCTATATATTTTTTTCTACAGATCAAACCATCATTATACAATAACTTGCCTAATTACCCTAACCTGCCTAGTTAACCTAATAACCTAGTTAAGGCTTTAAATGTCACTTTAAGCTGTATAGAAGTGTCTTAGTGTCTTAATGTCATCATGGCAAAGATAAAATAAATCAGTTAGTGATTAGTTATTAAAACTATTATGTTTAGAAATGTGTTGAAAAAAAATCTCTCTGTTAAACATAAATTGGGGGAAAAACAGGGGAGCTAATAATTCAGGGGGCTAATAATTCTGACTTCAACTTCAACCTATTTAATTTACTCATTACCTTTAACACTGAGTTCAAAACTCTTTTAAAATCTTTTCTATATATATATATATATATATATATATATATATATATATATATATATATATATATATATATGTGTGTGTGTGTGTGTGGTGTGTGTGTGTATGTATATATATATATATATATATATATATATATATATATATATATATATATATATATATATATATATATATATATATATATATATATATATATATATATATAAGCCAGTATTAAGTTAAGAGTAATAAAAGGTAGAGTATTGATGCTGGTATTTTTTTATTATTATAAATATTATTATTATTGTTGTTGTTGTTGTTTTTGTTGTTAAACTATATGTTAACTGAATCATGGCAGTTAATCTCATTTTGAGAATATATACATTCACATTTCTTAAAACAGAATGTTGTTTCGGGTTTAAAGCATCTTGCCTGTGTGTCATTTTTAAAACATTAAAATACAAAAAAAAAAAAAAAAGCATGATTTCTAAAATTATCTGCTTGTTTCTTGGAATTAAAGTTAGGCGCTGTGACAACGTAATACAATGATGGTTTGTGATGGAGCGTATCCGGTTGGCAAAATCTAAATCCTGGCATAGACTATAATCCAAATGCCACTCAACGGAGCGAAGCATTGAGAGTTGATTTAGTATAATAACCTGTAGAAATCCGGATTTCGAAAGACTACATTGCAGACATTTTGATATGGATAGTTCATCCAAAAAATAAAGATTGCTGTTAATTCACTCACCTTCAGACCATTCCAAAATGAGGGTGAACTATTCCTTTAAGTAAAGAGCCAGAATAATTCTTTATATAATGCAGTGTAATTAGGCTATAGAAACAGTGATGCGCAGATTTCTGAATTTTAATTGTTAACTAATAATTATTAAATAAACTGCACATTGTACTACTTACATTGATGAAGCTATTGAAACACACTCTCAAATCTCAAATGTTCTTCATTACATTTCATATTGAAAGAAAGAAAGAAAGAAAGAAAGAAAGAAAGAAAGAAAGAAAGAAAGAAAGAACTGTAAATTCTCGTTTCCTTTAGCGCAATGTTTCTTCATAAGAATGTGAGTGAAGTCCACTGGCCGTACTCCAGGACGCATTTTGCCAGTGCTCTGGCATCTCTGAACAGCACACGTACCTCCGCTGCAGCTCCACGGCTCGCTGTCAGGTGCGGATCAGACGGGATCCAATATCAAATCGAGCGACCACCCTTCCGTTCACTGACTGTATTTCAGAAACGTTTAAGGATTTACTTCACCACTCTTTGTTTATGAATTGTGACTGCTAAATAGCAGAAGGTAAGCTTTCGTTATATTTTGCGGTTTGTTGTTTGTTCATAAGAATCCCAGTGTGATGATGTTCTTGATGCAAATGGCATTAATTGCGTTGACTGAAACACGTCGCTTGTTTTCTGCTGGTCTCCGTTTATTTCATACCCGGCCGAGATGCCGCTTCACAGACGCTGTAAATCCAGTTTTGATTCTGTTTGTTGGAACAACGATGTTTCAAATAGCTGAACACTTCATTTCGCCAGGCACTGATGCTCCTCCGTCTACATGAGTGTAACAAAAGACCGGTGACACGGGCAGCAACATGTATCAACATTACAGCATGCGCAAAGAGTCAAATTCAGCTGCTTTCATGTTTTAGTATTGTCAAGCTGGTATATTTATTTATTTGTTTATATATTTGGCAGATCAGCTTTATCTAAACATCTGTTGCAGGAGGAAGTATTCCTGCTTTGAGAGCATTCACAGCTGTTAAGATGACAGGTGATGAGTCTTATGTGTGTTCTAAACTTGGCTTGACAAGTTGATGTTATTGAGTAAGACCTTTTTAAAAGGCACCAGCTTTATTTATTTATTTGATTATTTATTTATGTTTAATTATTTGAGATATACTTTGAGCTGCATATTTTACTGACTTTGCTTAACTTTTAATATGATACTGTTTTATTTGGAGATTCGGTTTGAAGTTTGTAATGTGTTTGAAGGGATGGCGTGAAAACAGTTCAAAAGTTTTATTTTTTTGGTGATTTATCTTGTCTTTTTTTGACTGTCTCTTATGCAGTGTTTAAAAGCAGCAATGTATTTAATTGTCATGTGATGTAGGGCTGTGCGTTTTGGGGATGATATCTAACTGCAATGTTTTTAGACCGATATTGCGATTTCATTTGTGATTGAATTTTATTGTCACGTTTCAGCTCAATAATCTGTATTAGCTTCTGCTAAAATGCAGTGAGTGGTACATTTATTCAAATTTGTTTTTAAATATTCCGAAATTAATTATTTTTTTCTCTAGAGCAAACAGTAGGCACAAATAAAATGACCTTACCTTTCTGTAAACAAGTTGAACTCAAATTAGGGAGATAGTGTAGGTTATTATACAAACAAAAAATAATGGCTATAAAAACACAGAACACTCAGCAAACTAACATGGCTGATATGAGGCAGATTGAAAAGTTTTGATTGGGCAGAATGAAAGTGTGCTCTCTCAACTGGCTAGTAAGACTGTCACGCACAGATGGCAGTCATGCATTTGCTCTGGGTGGGGGAAATTATATAATACCTATATATTCCATATTTCAGCTTCTTGCGATTAGCTAATCACAACGTTTCAAAACGTGATTGCACAGCCCTAATGTGACGTATAGTACCAGGGTTTGTGCAGAAAAAAACTACATTACCCATTGTTCTGTGCAGAAAATCCCATCTATCAGTGAGTCACCGTGAGTAAAGAGCACCAAAATTGAGTTAGCTTCACCTACTTCCTTGAAGCACTTCAAATGACTTAACTGAGGAAAACATTCTGTATAGCAATAATCTGAAACAATATAATTTTTCTATTAATTGCAAATTAGAATCTGATTTGCCATTTGCAGTGCTTTACGGGTTTAAAGTTCTTTAAAGTCTTTTTATTAGATTTTTATTTGCTTATTTGATTCAAATCAAAGTTTGTAATGTGATTCACCTCCTACCTGGTTGGTTATGATTAGGGCCAGACAGAATCTACGGACATTTTTTTTTTTTTGCTATTTCTGCAGAGAATTTTGTAAAAAAATCTGCGGCTATATGCTGAATAGTTTTGAGAGTATTGTATTTAAAAACATATAAACGTATGAAATAAAAAATAACACAATTATAACTTTTATTTAATGTTTACAATTCAAATCCAATTAGATCCAGTTACTTGGTAAACAAAGCAATATAATACTTTACAAACTGTATTGTAAATGAATCAAATGAACATTTTTATATTAGTCAATAATATTACTGAAATTAATTTAAAAATTGAATAAATATAGATTTACACACATTTACACAAATAAATAATCAAATAGTCAATGATGACCTAAAAATCAGCGAATTTCTGCACATTATTTCTGCTTTATTCTTATGAAGCTCTGACAAAGAATTTTTAAAAATCCTATATGGAAAGAATGAATGCTGCTGAAAAATTGGGTGAGCAGTAATCCACTCTATTGATCAGGGCTTTTAAATTGCTAACATGAAAATTATGGATAAAGGCAATGACAGGGATAAATGGACGTGTGTGTTTGTGTGCAAGCGTGTGTGCAAGTGTGTGTGAGTTGGTTGTTTATTATACTGAAGTGCTATATGTTTGTCATCATCTTACTGCCTGACATAAATACAGTACTATTTAGTTTTGATGTCATGCTAAGAGAAGGACAGAAAGATATATCCTGAAAGACAGTGAGGGAGGGAGAGAGAAAGGGAGAGAGAGAGAGTCTGCGGAGGTGGTGGGCGCATATGAGATTTATTAGATCTGAGTCAGTCCACTGTGTCAAGTACCCTGGAACAGTGTGATTTTTATTTTCAACAGCTTTTCCATGAAGCTTGAAGTAGCGTCTGGATTGCTTTTATTTAAAATGTACACTATATACGCTTATTTAATGCCTTTTGTCATTGAAAACAGCAGTGCGATGATGAAGTTTGCAGTATATGGCTTCTTCTGTCTCTCTGACACAGTGAAGCTCAGTTCTCCATTCCTATAGACAGAGTTACATCTGTATCGCTGCCCAGTCTAGCATCATGCATGATGATGGCATTGTTTGTTAATAGGAATGAAATAATCTAATTAGCGAGTGTTCCGTAAAGCTCAATTAACGGCAGTAATCGCTTTAAAATAATATGCTTTAAGGGCACCTTGAATGATTGGGATTTGCTCCACTGTCAAGGCCGAGTTCATTTTTATAGTCGATAAACAGTGAACCCAAAATCCATTCTGTGCAGTTTAGTCAGACTTGGCGACACAGAATGATGTGTGAAATATTGGAGGCAATTCTACATGATTTTGGAGAAACTTGAAACCACAATGTATGGTTCAAAACAGATCACGATTCATCCACAACCTGAACATACAATTAAAGTAGAATCTTATTTAATAGAGCTTCTGATTAAATGTTAATTGCTGCAGTTACAAATTAAATCAAATCAATATGATTCAATTACTTCACTTGTGAAAGTGAAAGACGTTACTTGTTCAAGTGCTGAATGAATCAGAGTTTCACTCAGTTGTCACTAGTACTGGAGCAATCTTTATTTGAAGCATCTTTCAAAAAGAGATTTACTACTGTACTTTGTTGCTACTGACATCCAAACCTTAAACATTTATTTTTGTTCTTCTACACAACACTGTGTTTAATCCCAAACCCCATTTGTTGGGTTACAGTTGAAATTGTTTATTTAATCCAATTGTTAAGCTTGACCATCTTTTACACATATTTGGGTTGTAACATCCCAGAAATTTTAAGCATGATTTAAGTATGTGTGAGAGTGCAGGGGTTTGTGATCATGACAAAACCTAAATAAAATGAATGTATATGAATTTTGTTGAGGGGGATTTGGTGCGTAAATGTTTTGTTTTATGGTTGAACAACTTGGTGAATGCTTAGGTCTATTTAACCAACAATATTGTAATGATAAACTAACTCTTACAACATCAATTTTATTAAAGGAGCCTCATGAAATGCAGAGTACACGCTAACCTTTCACCTGAAGTCCTTTGACTATAGCTTAAAAAATTCCAAGCATCGTTTTCAATTAGAAAGTGAATTAGACAATATTTTACTTTTTGTGGTGGTAACTCAGCTAGTTTAGGTATTAAAAAATAAATCAGGCTGCTGTCTTTATGAATGGAGATTGAATCGTTGACTTAAACCATTAATTAAAAACAGATTTATTCAGGAACAAAACAAAGCAGTTTTTAGCATGTGGGAAAACAACACATTTTTCTATACCATTATCACATCTTATCAAATTAAAAAAGCAAAAATGTATACTGGGACAATTGTCATTTATATCTCGAATCATTCAAAGTGTGGCAGTAGGCTACATCACACAGTAAATGCTTTTCTACTCTTTTTGTTTGCTTTTTTTCAAATACTTGATAATATCAGCTCAATCTTCACTGAAGCGGGAGTTACAGTATTGTCTAAGATAATAACTATTACACATCCCAAGTACGATAGCAATATTGTAGAGGTGTGAACCTACACTGGTCTCACGGTTCGGTTCGGTTACTATTATCATGCCATCAATTCGGTTCAATTCGATATCTCTGTGCATCACGGTGCATTGATGATGCCTTCCATACACAATTTTATATTTTACTTCACAGGCGCTGATGAGTGACACTGATAAACGGCAGCGGTTCAGTGTTGCCAGATTGGGCGGTTTTGGATAGGCATTTTGATGGGTTTTGGGCTGGAATCACTCAGCTACTGCAGCGGCGATCACTGCTGATCCATGATAGACTCGTTGGAGAACTCACGCGCTCATGTCTGTATCCAGAACTATCGCTGTAACAGCCGAAAGAAGAGGAAAAGTCATGCAGCCGGTCAAATGGGCCAGAGTGAGAGAGAGAAATGGAGTTTACTTTCATTCTTTCAATCGCAGTCAAATAGGGGCTTCTGCTGTTCAGTGTCAGTGAAAGACTGTCCAGCAAACACACATGCAGTGAAACAGTTTCTTGTGCTCGCCTCCCTCGCTATAGTAAGCTACGGTGACAGCGCATATGACTTAAATGATGTCAGTACATAATAACCGGTTATGATTATTACTGAACTGATACCGAATTGTCTGCGTCTGCATCGCGGTGCATCGAAGAAACAATTAATTTTGATACCCCTACAATATTGTGTGTTGTGATCAACACGATCTCATGGCAATTCATAACTTTTTGATTTAGTGGCTAATTCATAAGAATTCGTACAATCTCGATCGTTTCGTACAATTTAGTATGATTTGCTTATCCCCCAATGGCAGTTGGGTTCAGAGGTGCATTTTCATACGACTGAACTTGTATGAGCTAGACCCTAAACTGACAAAACGTAAAATAATTACGTTTCCTTGTGAGATCAGGCTGGTTTTAACAGACTATGAATCTGTTGCATACACTAAGGCTGCACGATATTGTTTAAGTATCAATATTACAATATGCACATTAATCACATCACAGAATCTGTAGTGTTGAGTGTGGATTATTAATTAAATTACGGGAGTTTTCCAGCTGAAATAACAAAACAGTAGATTGGCAGGTATGATTACATTGTGTATGAAATGAGCTATATAAATAAACTTGCCTTGACTTGATTTAAATATTTGCTGATACATTTTTATCAAAGGTTGATGATAGATATCATCACTTAGGAATGTTTGAATCAAGCCCTCGACCAATTAATCATAGAGCATTATTGAATGGCATGAAGGCAGGTGCACATGGAGCTGATCATTGCAGCAGAATTTGACTTTGATTCACTCAGCCTGTTTTACGTGAGCCAGTTGAACTCACGATTTTGAGCACAGTAATTTCACTGGGTTCAGAAACCCCCACTTGCTCTCTGTTTGCAGAACTTGATATACTGTACGCTGCTATTCTAAATGCCCTGCGATCTCTGATTGTTATAAATTGTTAATGTTTTAATCTTGTAATGCACTTGAAATATTGACTTGAGTTCAAATCATTTTATCGTTCGAGTTAGCTCTCTAATGTGTGCGTTTAAAAGAAACAATATTTGAAACTCTTCCCTGTTAAAACATTTTAATCTAGAGCTGTTTTTTTCTCACTGGCTTAAAAAAAAGATCTTTCCCACCGGCTTGAGGAGATTTATGATCAGATTAATTTAGTATTTTTGTAAAATGTAAGCTTTTATTTCTTTTAAGTACTGTCCCTCGTGATTCAGCTGTCTCTCTTGCTTTTAGCACAATGCCTTAAATAATGCTAATAACACTGGATGTTGTGGAGGAAGGGTGTAAGTATAGGGTTCAGAATTAGCTGCAAGACTGTGGGAGTTTGCATCTCAATGAGGATAGCTGTGTGATTTTCAGAGGTTTGCGGCCCTCTGCACTCTCAAACAGGTGGTATTTATGCTGCGGAGGTGGAGGGATGATTCACTGAAAAATGTTGTGCCTTGTATAGCACTGCTGTTACGTCACTCAAAAAAAAAGAAGGATGTGAATCACTAGAACTCACTGTTCCACGTGATGACGTATGGATGTTATATGTATGTGTGTGCGACCGTGCATGTATGTATATGTAAGATATGGGATAATATATTTGGAATATGGTATAAAATAAGTATACTGTACTTAATATAAATGTGTACATTAATATGGATGATAGAATTATTAAATTACATTTGGAAAAACAAATAAAGTGCAGAATTGTTCTTAATTGATGCATGAAAAGTGCATCAAGTGCAAAATAATCTTCAATTAAAAATAAAAATGATTTATATTTAATTTGGGGATGCACTGATATGGATTTTTTGGCCAATCTCGATAACCGATAACTCTTAAGATTTGGAGGCCGATAACCGATATACTATAGCTCAGTGATTCTTAACCGGTGGGGCACGGCCCACTAGTGGGCATCAGCGATCCTGCAGGTCGGCCACGAGATTAAAATTAA
This sequence comes from Danio aesculapii, assembly GCF_903798145.1. Lineage (NCBI taxonomy): Eukaryota > Metazoa > Chordata > Actinopteri > Cypriniformes > Danionidae > Danio > Danio aesculapii. The sequence continues at coordinate 29,012,612 of NC_079436.1, forward strand.
TTCTCAATATTATACTATAATTTTTGGTTTTCATTATAATCGAAGTAATGGACTTTCCTGTTCTCTGATTGATTACTTCAAACTCAGCGCAAAAACAGCCTCATGATCGCGTCTGCATTTGTTACACGCAAATTCGATACTTAAATTTTAAAAACATTTAAGCGCTATGGAGCACGTTCTTAAACAGCGCTGATTTGCCATTGTGTTCACGTGCTCATTAGAAATGACTGTGATTGGCCGTGGAGGTCATCAGTTTAAAGCATTTTAAAACTGGAGCATTTTAAAGTCCCGTCAATCAGCTGGTTTATCTATAACCTCACATACGAGTGATCTGCTGATGAATTGCGGCTTTAAAACACTCCAGTGTTCATGTATCTGTAGTTACACACAGTGAACAGAGGTGAGTTGGGTGAACTGATGACCTTCATGGCCAATCACAGTAATTTTTGTTGAGCACGTGAACACAATGGCAAATCAGCGCTGTTTAAGAACAAGCTCTACAGCGCTTAAATGTTCGTGGGAAATGGACGTTTTTAAAAATTTCAGTACCGATTGGTATCGAATTCCAGTATCGTGACAACCCTACTCCTCTATAGTGCACTGGACAAGTCTGAACAAGATCGACCCACGCATGTACGCGGCAGGCAGTTTTGTAAAATTACGTAACCTATCAGCATAAAGAATATTTGTAATTGATGTTTGTATACTTCTAAAGTTACATGAATGTAAAAGTTAGTTTAAGTGATGATGAAACTGTGTGCGTGTGTGTTATTTTTGACTTTTTTGATCAATTATGCAAAAGTGAATCTGAATTAAAAACCGTAAATGAAATTTTAAGGTTGACCAATTACTAGTTCCAGTCAATTAAAAAAATAATTCTACCTCGTTTACCAATTTTCTAGTTTTATTTTGGTTTGTATAACATATAAATATTATAACTAAGCGATGTTAAATTTGTACCACTTTAACAAAACAATTATTTCCATTTATTTGTATTAAAATAAATATACGGTTTATATACAGCATTTCAACAAAATTAACCCTGTTCTGTGCATCAGTAAGCGAATTTGATAAAAATTATGTTGCTCATATCCCCAAGAATGAATACCCCATCATGTTTTCACCATCTCACACATCAACCCCCCTCTCATTATTTCTCAGTGCTATATTGTTGAAACACAGACACACACACACACACACACACAAACACTGCACACCTGCCACAGGCCTGGTCCCCTCGAGTGCTTTACTTTTCCCAGTGCACTAGTAGGTCAGATGTAGGGCAGTAGTCCATTGCAGAAGACAAAACACTGTGCTGGCAATTCTAGGTGTCCCGGACTATTTAAGTCTTTTGAAACAGTATAGGAAAGGAAATGAATGGAAAGGTGCTAGCTCGTATTACTCTGATAGCTTCACAACTGTCTTTCACACTCCCGTCAGGCTGAAAATTGCCTTGTCCCACAGAGATGCCTTAAAATAGTCAATAAAAAAAGGGGAAAACACTTGCAGTTTGTAGATCATCAGTATCTCATGTAGAATTAGACAATTTACAAATAAATATCAACATGTGGAGTAGGGCTGCACGCAATTGGAAAAATCAGACATTGCGAAATATAATTTTTCTGCGATATATATTACGATATACTGTATCTATTTATCTTGTATTTCACCAAATGATTAAATAGCACTATTTTAAAACAATTTATAGTCACACTTTATTTTAAGTTTCAATTCTTGCTATTAGCAAACCATTAAATATGACTTTTTCTTCAATAAACTCCTAATTTTCTCCTTATTAATATTATTCATACATGATATTAAGGTAGTTTAGGTATTGGGTTAGGGATGTAGAATAAGATAATGCAGAATATGTAGGTTATAAGTGCTAATAAGCAGCCAATATTTCAATAACATACATGATAATAAACAACTAGTTAAAAGCAAAGTCCCTTTAAGGCAAGTCAGTTCACTCGGCGGTCATCTTTGAAATGCCTCTCGAGCAGTATTTTTGGGCATTCAGTCTGAAGGGGGAAACATCAAATTCTCCAAAAAATGTTTGCCAAGCTTACAATTACATTACATATTTGGTATCACCAATGAAATTAAACACCCACTGTCTCATAAGTTTTGTTTCTAAACCTTTGAATCAAACAATATCGACATTTTTTCAGGTTGCCCGAGCTAATGCGCATATGAAAGGAATGAAATCACGACACTAGGGATGCAACGATTAACTGGTTTTACTATTAACCGCACTTTAATTCGTTGCAGTTAATTAATCATGAAGGCTTCTCAACGCCACGTTTCTGCATGGAACAAAACTGCAGCAACTAAACAGCTATGCCAGGGGTGGCGAACCCGTGGCTCGCGAGCCGCTTGCGGCTCTTTTACTTCTCTTGTGCGGCTCAACCTCTCGCGCGATTTAACATACATTAACCAATTGACTAATGCCCCATTCACACGGGGCTTCAGCGTGGCTCGCTGCAGAAGCTGGGAGTAGCTCAACTTTTCAAGCGCCAACGGACGCGTCAGCCAATCAGATCGCTGTATGCAAATACACCTGCTAGACAGTGGCCTATTGCTGACTGAATTTCATTTTCTGACGCTTCTATGACGATCGTTTCAGCTCTAACTTCAGACACGCCTTCAGTCAAGGGTTGACACTGAAGCCCCGTGTGATTGGGGCGCAACACGAGTGACGTGCAGTAAGTTAATATCAATCGTCATGGCAGAGTCAGGAAAGCGTACAGCTAAGCGTAAATACGAAGATGAGCGAAGAACATTTTTATCTGAATGGGAGGATTTATATTTTTTTTGTTGAAAGAAATGGAAAGCCATTCTGCTTGATATGCCAGACTTCGTTGTCACATTTTAAGGCTTCAAATCTCGAGCGCCATTTCACCTCTCTCCATTCTGCAGTAGCCCGGGAATTTCCCAAAGGCAGTGAACTTCGCATCTGTTGTGTGGCTCTTTGCAGTGATAAAGTTTTTTTTTTGGCTCATCATGCCAAACAGGTTCGCCACCCCTGAGCTATGCTAACTGTGCGCTAGTTTGAAGTTCTGAGCTTATACACCGAGACTAATAACCACGCACACTTTTATCTATGATTATATATGACTGAGGCTTTTAACTAAGGCAAGCTCGTGCAAGTTTGTTATTTCCAATGGAGGAACGCGCACGCGTCGCAACGCGTTCATGCTTTATAGGCACACCTAGGGAGCGGGAGCTTTTGTCACCGTGGAAAATGCAAATGGCTGAAGTTTGAGGAAAACACAATGAGAAGTACTGGTTTGCAAACCCACCTTAAGTTACTAATAATGGCCCAGATTATAGCGATGATGTGGTGAATGTTGATCCGCCAGCTGAGAGAGTGTTTTCGGAGAGAGTGCTGAAAGACTCATAGTGGATCAGCTGTTTAATGGCCCGAATCTCGATGCGTTGCATTCACTGCATGTTCAGGGCAAATGGCCGCTAAATGTAAAATCTAACACTACACATCATCGCCAAAGAAGATTGCCTTTACTAAGTTTAAACTGAAACTGCGGTTCATAATTGAACAGTATTGTGCCGGTGGTCATCGGCAGAATCCTGCTCTGCCCCGCTCGTGTATTGGGCTGGCTGACTCGCCCTCTTTTTTCCACAAACACAGAGAAATGTAAATCAGCACATAATGAGACTGTACATCTAAACTGACACAACCTCAAACAAAAACTTGTGATAGAAGAGACTTTTCTTCTGTTTTTTTGTCCATTCCTTCATTTATTTTTCTATTTAGTTACTGATGACTGCTTTGCAGCGTTCAGCATTGAATAAAATGATTTATTCTAATTTTACGTTTGTTTTGTAGCAGAAATATTATTTGTTTATTAAATTGACATGCATATAAAAACAATAGTGTAAAATGTATATTTCTTACTGCAATGCTTAATGTTTTTGGTGCAAACTATAGATTTATTTTTCATATTGTAACAGTAGGACTTTTTATAGCAGATAACTCGCATTCAAGCACATTCAAGGTAGCATGACAATAAGAAATGTAATTCATTGTTAGTATTATTATCATCATCGTCATCATTAATACTTTTTAATTATTAGACATTCATCTTGGATTTATTGCACAAATATCAAGAAGTCATTAGAATTAGTTAAATAGTTGTTTCTGTTTTTTGTTAGTTCGGATTTATGACATTTTCAAACACAATAAATCCTTTAATATACAATTTTTGGTGGTGCTCATTCATTTTTGGTGGGTTCTCCTAAATTTTTTACGGTGCTCCTTCATTTTTTTAAGTTTGGAGCGCTGTTACTACCAAGTAAAAAAAGTTAATTTCAAGCCCTGCAATAGACAAAACTATTTTTAATTTATACTTATGTTTATTTATTTATTCATTGTTCTGTCATTTATTTTTAGCTTAAAATAAGGAATTTTCATTTGATTTTTTAAACTAGTAGTGTTTTGAAATCAATCATGGTAGCCGTGAAACCGTGATTATTTCTCAGACTATAATTGTACAACCAAAATCTATAATCGTTGCATCCCTACACGACACCAACCTCATTTATGGCCATTCTACACATTATCATCCGCTGAATAATGATCGTCTGATTGCGCTGCTCTTCTGAAGTAATTCACAACTTGGTCTTGAAGGCGATTCGTCTTCTTGGTCTTGATGGCATTCGAGTAGTTGCTGACTGTACCTCGCATTCGTTTCATACAGATTACAAAAACAAAAAACTTTTAACATTTAAAAGTACAGGTTTAAAACTGTCGTAAAAGCACACGTCTGGTCCATGCTTCTTTGTCAGTCTATAACCGTTTTATTGACCGTTACAGGCATAAAATGTAATAAACAAACTACAAGCATAGATGAATGCAATAAAGCAAAGATAAAAGTGAGACAAACAGTGCATGCTTTAAGGTTTTGTATATTTAAATGTAAAAAATACACTGCAAAGTTAACTCAGCATATCATGCATATCTTGCGATGTAACTATTGTGAATGCAATAAATGATACATTGCACAGCCCTAATGTGGAGTATTAACCAAAATCAGGAACATTTTAGTTCTTTGACCATTTTTAGGTATATTTTAAATGTAAATTAGAGTTCATGTTGGATTTTGTACATGCTCATTTTCCATATGGGTTAAAGAAAAAAGGTTTATTAAGCATTAAATACTATAAATGTAATACAGTGTTGTTGTGGCATATTAAAAAACTGCATTTAAGGATCCCAGTGGAAGGATTAACTTAAAGTCATTATACTTTATCTCAATGATTTCAGAAATTGCAGCAAGAGGATTTCAAAATATAATCCAATTTAGAAGATCACTTATTATTTTAGATATATTTTTAAGTGTAGGTCAAATAAAGTATGTTGTTTCATTTTTTACGTAAATATATTAGATCGAATGATGATGGCATATTATTTAAAACTTTTTAAAAATAGGATGAAAAAAGGCTGTGGTAATACATTGCTCAACTGATTTCAACTGATTTTAAAAACATACTGATTGTTCAGATGATAAAAAAAATCTTTCTGAACAAATATATGTAATATTTAAATTACAAAGCTATATATAAATATTAAATGAATTTGAAAACCTTTTCATAGGAAATCACTAAATTATCAAAATGGTCTGACACTTCCTGAAAACCTTTTGACTTTTACATGTGGTCTCTCACCTTGCCTATATCACCCATTAAAAAGATCACATTTTACAATGCAAAAGGCATAAACCTTCTCATACTGACCCTGAGATGGGCAACAAATATGAAAAGCTCAGCAACAGAAGCATCTCAGCACATCAGACAAACCAATGCTGTTATCCTTCACGACCATTTGTGACAGGTCAGCTAGAACTGAGCAGCCTGTTTTGCAACTGGAATCCTGTTTTGCCAAGTCATCTCCAACACTGACAGATATGATGTTATTATTTAATGAATAAATGTATATTGTGGTCATATTCAGACTCTGCATATTTTTATTTGTTTGAATGTTTGAATTTTTTACACGTCTTCCAATGATGTCCAATGAAATTACATTCATTATAAAGACAATAAAAAACAAATCGAGTGAATTTAATTATTTAGTCTATGCTAAATGTTATTTGGCAAAACAAAGGAAAATCATGACATTCTAACATTGTGACATTAGAGAAAAAATATTCTAGGTAAAGACGTTAAATTAACCAAAATATTTTTATTACTCCATTACAACAGTCACTTTAGAGTTACTGCTGTAAAAAAGAATATTTTCATAGTTTTAAAATTAACGTGTGGCACATTTATTGTCAGACAACAAATATTTATGAAAAAAAAAAAGTATTTTAATCAGAATTATTCAACACAGGCTTTTTTGGGAATATGTTCCCAGGGCTTGAGAACCGAGATATATGTGCTCACAGGTACATATGGCTGCATGCACTGCTATGGGCAGTACTGCTGACTGCTTACCTCTGTGTGGACAGCTTTTCCAGTGTGACTGGTTTGTTTGGTAGTTTTAATAAATGTTTAAAATGTTGTTAAATATGCTTTGTTTCATTTTATTTTTTGTTAAAAAGTAAGGGTTGAGTGTCTTCTCTAGCAGAGAAACACCCTTAGACAAGGGTGAACTGGTAACTAAAACTGCAAAAAATAAATAAATAAATAAATAAAAATTCTGCATTAGTTGAACATCAAAGTAGCATTAACTATACTGTAGTGTTAACTTCTTTTACACCAATCAAATCATTTTATTTCATTTCATCAGTTATTGTAATTTTATTGTAAAATTAGGATTACACGATCAGAGTTAAATTCCATGCTGCGTTAAACACTATCCAGTGATGCTCGGTGTTAGTTGAATTCATTTTCTTTTTGGCTTATTAATTAGAGTTTGTCACAGCGGAATGAATCGCCAGCTTATCCAGCATATGTTTTAAGCAGTGGATGCCCTTCCAGCTGCAACCCATCACTGGGACACATCCATACACTCTCATTCACACACGTACACTATGGACAATTTAGCTTACCCAATTTACCTATAGCGCAGAACATGCATACAGAAATGCCAACTGACCCAGCCGAGGCTCGAACCAGCGACCTTCTTGTTGTGAGGCGATTGTGTTGCCCTCGTTTTACTCTGAAAATAATACACTATGGCAAGAGTTGATTATCACCAACTCTAAAAGAGTTAAAGAGTTGATTTAACACAACAAAATTTACTGTGTAGCTCACCACAAACTCTGTCGGACTTGTGATGTTTATCTGAGCTGACAGAGTTTAAGTCTGGCAAAGGATGGTTCCAGAAACCAGGTAAAACTCAACCTAAAGAAGCAGTGTGCAATCATGGCACAAGCACATGGCCAAGATAGCCTTTCTCTTCTAGTTTGCTTTTGAAAATACAGTAAGTTGAGTTTGGGTAAAGGGGAAGGTGGGTCAATCGATTTCAAGCTGATTATATTTATGCAGGAACAGCTGACCGACTTCTCTCATGCTACTTTCACACCAGGTGCAGAAGAAGTGTCAAGCGCAAGTGATTTACATATTAAGTCAATGCAAAGACGTTAATAGACATCCTGTGGTACATTACGCGTGAATGAGGTGGTGCAAATGATGCGATTTGTGCGAATGAAGCAGCGCGAGTTGAGCGTTTTGCTTAATTGATGCACTTAACGGGCGTATTGCATGTTTCTCGCGAAACGCTCAAGTTTGAAAATCTGAACCTCAGCGGACATTCGCGCTGCGTTAACCAATCAGGAGCTTGCTCTTGTCTAGCGTGATTATGGCGTAGCGCCTGTTGTTGGTGTTCAGGGGGAAAATCCTCCTGCCGACACCAACAACAGTTCTTCAAACTGGGCTTGGCTCAGTCGGAAGCACATCTGAAAGCTTCGATCATCCACGTACAGTTTCTGGAGAAGTTGATGAACTCACAGAGCTGGGGGTACCTCTGAATGGATTTAGTGGACTTGGACACGGCTCCAAACGAATCAACGCTGTTTTTAGTCCTCCTAAAGCACATAAACACAACTATTCTCTCAATAAAATTCATGTTAGCCATATAGCAGTGAAGCTAGTCACCGGGCAGACAGAAGCCTCGCCCATGATGCGAATCTGCGTCTGTTGTGAACACAGCATAACAGATTGAAGGACATTGAGATCAGCAGAAATGTACACAGCGGGCTCTAGTGGATTTACAAGACATGACATGCATGAGAAAGCGTACCGTAAGCAACGTATTGAAGATTGTAAAAATTTACATGGCGGCCTCTAGTGGATTTATGAAAACAAAAATCTGCAAGTTCAGAGTACATATTTCTTGGTTCTCAAAAAAGTAGACCTGGGCTCATATTCCCAATGGAATTATTGATTGTGCTTGTACACTGAGATGCTTGTTCACTAATATTTTCTAAATTGTACAGATGGAGAATATACCTTTGAAAGTTACAAACTATATAAGACACACAAATAGATTTTCTGTCAGCTGCGTATACATCTGTCAGAGCATCTGATGGGGCAAACCACTTCCAATGTTACATGTTCACTTAAGTTATTTTTTTCTTATATTTGCTGTTTATATATAGCAGGACATGTTTAAGAAAAATTAAATCATGCACTTACCATGCAGCAGCTCTCTCTGTATCCGTTGTGATTTTTTATTATGTATGACTAAATGCTCAATATACCTTTCAGCCCAAACTGCCATTTGACCTGCTTGTGATGGGCAAAGACACAAAACCACAAAGACAGCTTGGCATCAACCATAAACTCCAAACCCATCACTGTGGCATTTCAGCTGACAATCCAGAGAAGAGTCGACTCTGTGGACTAGAGTGAACTCCTCCTGTTTAATGGATTTGTTATATTGCAGATCAAGCTCCACTGGCAGAAATTAGCATCACCCCCTGTGGAGTTATTCCTGTCAGCAGCGCACATCAAATGACATGCTTCATCTGGAAACACTGCGCTTTACTTTTAATGCAGGAGAGAATAATGCTATCCTCACAGAGTTATCTGCAAAGTGCATCAGTGAATCGTACATGCATTGTACTGAGTCTCTATGCTTATTTTGAGTGAGAGCATATGTAAATATGCTTAGATGTGTACCTCATCTTTCTCTTTTAAACTGATTCATTTTTATAATAGTAATATTTTGTTTCTTTTTTTGCATCTTTTCCAGCACAGTCTAATGAAAGGTAATTAAAGATAAAGACAATAAAACATTAATATTATATATACAGTTGAAGTCAGAATTATAAGCCCCCCTGTTTATTTTTTTCCCCAATTTCTGTTTAACAGAGAGAAGATTTTCTTCAACACATTTCTGAACATAATAGTATTAATAACTCATCTCTAAACACTGATTTCTTTTATCTTTGCCATGATGACAGTAAATAATATTTTACTAGATATTTTTAAAGACACTAGTGTTGAGCTTAAAGTGACATTTAAAGGCTTAAATAGGTTAATTAGGTTAACTAGGCAGGTTAGGGTAATCATGCAAGTTATTGTATAACAATGGTTTGTTCTGTAGAAAAAATATAGCTTAAAGAGGCTAATAATTTTGACCTTAAAATGGTGTTTAAAAAATTAAAAACTGCTTTTATTCTAACCGAAATAAAACAAACAAGACGAAAAAATATCAGACATACTGTGAAAATTTCCTTGCTCTGTTCAACATAATTTGGTAAATATTTAATAAAGAAAAAAAATTCAAGGGGGGGGGGGGGGGAGTGGTAATAATTCTGACTTTAACTGTATATATTAATATTTAAGACAATAATAGCAAATACAAAATTTATTCTTATTATTATTAGTAGTAGTAATATTAGTAGTCAGTGGTCGTAAGAGTATTGAAAAGTCATACTTGAGTAAAAGTACCATTATTTGCCTAAAGTGTAGTGCACGTAGAATATCTGTTGTAAATATTACTCAATGTATGAGTAAAAAGACGTTTCAAAAGTACTCAAGTGTAGTGAGTAGTGAGTATTATGCTGTAAAAAGCTTATGCACATGTAATTTGTGTGTGTGTAAATGTAACATTCTGTAGTGCATTTGGTTATTGCCCAGCAGGCACACAATGCCATAAGACGTTAATATTAGGTTAGATTTATGTTTTGATGTCAGGTGACTAAAATTCAAGGTCTATCCAGTGTCTAAGGACAACGTTATTTTGATATCCAATAACAACATCTAATGACTTTGATATTTGGTTGATTTTAGGTTGGGTTAGAAAGTGACCAAATTCCAACGTCGAGCCAAAATCTTAAACCAGCGTCATATTGACGTCAAATACTGACATTTGTTTGTCAGGTATGGCAACTAAAATCCAACATCTGATAGACGTCATAGTGGTAACGTCTACACAACGTCAAGCTGAAACATCTTTAGACATTGATATTTGGTTGATTTTAGGTTGGACGTTGGGTTCTGATGTCAACCTGATTTTCATTTCCAAACAAAATGCAACGTCCACACGACATTGGGGTACAACGTCAATCTGATATCATGTTGGCGTCTTGTCCCTGCTGGGTGTTTAAGGCCATTTCAGTCATCATAGAGTAAACATCCGTCATCTTCTCATCAGCGACATGCATCTAAATAGTCTCTGGGTCAATGCATGAAAAGATTTTGGACATCTTGGACACTTTTAATGGTTCCAAACAGTTTGTTGCAATTATAAATTGCCTGTGTCTTGAGGTAATTCATTATGATGCGATTTACCTTCTATGTGCGATTTGATAGATTTTTTTTTTAATCCCCATCGACAAGAAAAAATAATGACTGCAAGTTGAAGGAAAATAATGGAGTTAACAGTCATTTGAGTATTTGTAATTTGTTACTTTACACAACTGGTAGTAGTACTAGTAGTAGCAGTAGTCGCCATTGTCATATTAGTAGTCGTCGTATCTAAAAGAAAGTTAAATATAATTAATTTAATATAATAAACTGTTATTGTATAAATATGTTAAGACATATACCTCGTCCTTCATTTTTAACTGATGAATTTTTTTGGACTAAAATAGAAAAATAAATGAAAATAATAATTTATTTATTTAAAATAGTTTTTGCATATTTCCCAATGCAGTCCAAAGCAAGACAATTAAAGACAAAGACAATGAATGTAATATAGCCTATTTGCTTCACATTCTTTAAAAAAATTAATTATATAAACGGTAAATGTGTAAATGTGTTCAGAAGTATACCTCATTCTTCTTTTTTTTTTAACAGATCTGAAAAAAAATTAGCCCATATGTTACCAAAAATATAAATTATATAAATGTAGACATCTGCCAGCATGTTACGGTTTCCAGTGCTCTTAGAAATGATATCCTGCAGGATTGCCGAAGGGAAAGACTATGCAAAAGATGCATGTGGATTGTTTCTGATGTGCGTTCGCTAAGTTGCTAATAGCAACATTAGCGATTGTCCAACTAATAAGACGTTCACACCAGTTCATACTTCATTTGAATTATAGTCAAATCATTAGATGCCGGTTTGCCTGGTTGCATGTTGAGTGAAACGATCAAAGCTAAACGTGTGTTACAACCACTGAACTCATTGTTGAGCTGCACAGAGGCGAGTTGCTTGGAAACAGCCCATTATACAATGTTTCACTGACACGTTTCCTGAATAGGCTATATGTATTCATTGCTAATCAGTTCTTTGGCTTTTTAATTATTTCTTTACAGACACAGACTCATTATTTTGGTCTCAATTGCTAATGAAGGTGCTAGCATGGATCTAGACTGGCTGCTTTAATGAGCTCTCCCAAGGAGGACTATGACACAAGATGGAAATGCTCGGTGGTCTTAAAATCAATGAGCTATTTTAGGTGAGCATGGGACGTCATGAATAATGTATGTAATAAGTCGGGAAGAAATGTATGATGGTTGGAATTGGGCCGTTAAAGGGAGGCTAAAGTGCGTCTTTTCGCGTCATCTGATGGAATTAGTTGATTAATGACTTTCGTGTTTGTTATTAGTTGGACAACAGAGAGTTAGTATAGTGTTCTTTTCAAAATATTAAAATATTATTTAGTCAATTTAGGCGGAACACTATATAGATTCTAGGGCTGCATGATTCTGGCTAAAATGAGAATCACGATTTTTTTTTGTTGTTGCTAAAAATCAAGATCATGATTTTCTCACGATTCTGTAGATGTTAGAGCTGCTAGACTATAGGAAAAATCATAATCACGATTAATTTGGGCATGATTGTAATCACGATTATTCAAAACGATGTACAGTTGAAGTCAAAATTATTTGCCCTCCTGTGATTTTTATTTATTTATTTATTTATTTTATTATTTTTTTTTAATATAAATATTCCCTAATGATGTTTAACAGAGCAAGGAATTTTTCACAGTATTTCCTATAATATTTTTTCTCCTGGCGAAAGTCTTATTTGTTTTATTTCGGCTAGAATAAAAGCAGTTTTAAATTTTTTAAACTATTTTAAGTTCAATATTATTAGCCTCCTTAAGCTATATATATATTTAATTGTCTGCAGAAGAAACTACTGTTATACGATGACTTGTCTAATTACCCCAACTTGCCTAATTAGCCTAATTAAGTCTTTAAATGGCACTTTAAGCTGAATGTATATACGTATATAAAACAATCAACAACAACAATCAACAACTTGTGTCACCGTCTTTATGCTTCTCCCGAACTTGAAAATATAATTGGCTGAACTGTAGAGATGCTGGATTAAGATCGCGTGAGGGGGTCGAATCGAGATCGATCTTTTTTTCGATTAATCATGCAGCCCTAAATTCTATACAGGATATAAAGCAATATAAAATGCATTGTCCTGATAAAATGCATTTGTATTTTTTTTTTCAGTCTTGTAAATTAATGTGTTTTTATTATTTAATATATAATTAATTGATGTTGAAAATCCTCTTAAAATATATAAATACAAACATCACTAAACTAAAATATAATACATTAATTGCATAGAAATAAACATAATTATTTGGTAATGTTTGCTGCTATGGAAACAGCAGCAGAGACTTAAGTAATGTAAATTCAAATTAAGTTACAGAATTAAAAAAGGGTAATTGAATCTATAGGGGGCACAACACAACATAGTTTGATATTGAGATTTGCTTTAGATTACATTTAACAATGTTCATTTATAAGAATTTTTTAATTTAGCATTAGTTAATGGAACTTGAACAAATGTTATTTTTAATGTTTTTCATTTATTTTATTTTGGGTAGATCTACATATTTTGGGAAAACCTATAAATGAGTTGCTTGTATTTGTCTTGTTGCAATGTTGTGCTAAATTACATCAAATCATTTCTTCTGTATTGTAGTGTACATTTGATTGTAACTGATAATTAAAAAGGGAGGAAAGTTGAGCAGGGACTTGGTTGTCAAAGGAAAAAATATATATAATGTGCTGCTTACAGTAAGTTCTATAAAACATATAGAGTTATTTTTATTATTATCATAATATATATTTTTAATATAGCTTTTAACTCGGAGAAGTGAAAATAATTGCAATAAGTATGGATTTTTATATGTTATTTATACAGATTCTGAATTATTAGCCCCCCATTTGAATTTTTTTTTCCTTTTATAGTTGTTTACCAAATGATGTTTAACAGAGGAAGGAAATTTTCACAGTATGTCTGGTAATATTTGTACTTCTGGAGAAATCTTATTTGTTTTATTTAAACTAGAATAAACGCAGTTTTAATTTTTTAAACACCATTTCAAGGTCAAAATTATTAGCCTCTTTAAGGTATATTTTTTCAATACTCTACAGAACAAACCATACAATAAGTTGTCTAATTTCCTTAACCTGCCTAGTTAACCTAATTAACCTAGTTAAGCCTTTAAATGTCACTTTAAGCTGTATAGAAGTGTTTTAGAAATATCTAGTGAAATATTATTTACTGTCATCATGGCAAAGATAAAAGAATTTAGAAATGAGTTATTAATGTTTAGAAATGTGTTGAAAAAATCTGCTCTCCGCTAAACAGAAATTGGGAAAAAAAATAAACAGGGGGGCTAATAATTCTGACTTCAACTGGATGTATATGCTATAATAAAAACATATTTCATATTTTAGACAGTTGACAATTTGTTAGATTTTTCTCATGGTTGCTGGCTCTCCTTAATAGTTTGTTTGGAGATTTTAGAAACAGTCTGGCGGTCATTTAAAAATCTATAGCGATTCCCAGCATACTTTATATACTTTTTAATTTTGCTTTGCCAAGCCTGTTTCTCTGTCTCTCTTATTACTCAGCACAGCTTAGGATACAGGTCACTCAATACGTTATTTTATTAAAACCAATCATCCTTTTATGTGTTGATAATGAATCTAATTTGGATACCTCATGCAGGCATTGCTTTAGGTCATATAGATTCCCTGTTAAAGCTTTTTATTATTCTGGGCTTTGAAGAGTGCAATTAAAAAATGTAGGTGCTGAATACAATAATAATAAAGTCATACCAAGTTCAGACTACAAAATAGCAGCCCAGTTTTGCCACAGTCGTTACATGGACTGTCGTGTTTTTAATTGACTTTGGTAGGCCAGAATTAAAGCTGGTGATATGTTCAGTAATTTTGTATCAGAAGATATTGATAATTATTACAATAAATGTCAAATTTTTAGATCTTTAAAGGCAGAATTTTGCTTGTAGATTTGACATTTTTATAGAAGCGAGACTATTTAAACTACTCTCTTATTGTAAAAGCAAATGAGTTTTTCTATTAGCTTAGTTTACCCTGATTTTGAGGATGCAATGCAGGTGTGCATTTCTGTTCAGAAAAACAATTACATCTGTAAAACAAATTAATTATTCACATTTTTTTCTTTTAATTATTTTATGTAATAGAACTAATAGTTAAAACCATGCATGGTACCTCATTACTGGGTTACAATGTGATTTCTCATTCAAAAAAACATGATGATGTTACTGGTACCACAGTAAATTCATAATAAATCTGTGGAATAGCTTTCTAACTGTGTCGTTCATCACACAGCGTTTCTCCTGTTTGCCAGTGCCGTTGAGAACATAAACAGTTTAATCTGGCTAGCTAAATCACTGAGACATTTGTGTTCACGTTTGTATCCCTTAATTAAGTGTGATCAATTCAAGACCTTTCCACATGTAAATGAAACCTAAACTTACATTGTGCCACTACCGCCTAGCAGTCTGTGCGACACAAACAAGCAGCACCATTTAGTTCTGCATAGCATTATTTCGAGCATTTATCTCATCTATTATTGTTTTGTCAAAGGAAATTTTCATCACAGTAAATAATAATTTTATAACCCAGCTCTAGCTAACAGGAATGACAATTGACAACACATTTGGGATACCTGTCCTGGCAGAAAAACTATTGTTTATTATTATTATTATTATTATTATTATTATTATTATTATTATTATTATTATTATTATTATTGTTATTATTATTATTATTATTATTATTATTTTGGATCTCTACAACAGTATTATCCAATAGCAGCACATAAACTCTTCTGTGCATGCACTGAAAAAAATTATTCAAAGATGATTCCTTGGATTTACACATTTTTTTACGTTAAGTGGTTGTAAACAATTTATTTGGGTTGAATTTAAACAAACAAATTAAGTTGAATTTTCTTAAATTTAATTTGTTTGTTTAAATTCAACACAAATAAATTGTTTGCAACAGTTTTGCAGACATCATTTTTTCAGTGCAGTGTACAAACGTGGTGAACAAAAGAGAGAAAATTTGTTCTGCTACGTGAAATTACTCTACAGAGGAAAGGTTTTTTTTGAGAGCTTTCTCATCACAGAAAGCCAGTATAAAAAAAAAAAACTCGATGATGTCACACGTCATTAAAGGTTAAAAAATTCTTGGAATTTTCTAAAATATGTACAGTACTGTGCAAATGTCTTAAGCCCTATCCCAGCTATGTTGGCTTAAGCCTTTTGCACAATGTATAATCAATCAGTCTCTTTCTTAAAAACAAATAGAAAAAATATAGGACATATGTACAAAAAAAAAACAACAACAGCACAACATTGCCTCTTTTAGAAATAGTCTGTTTAATGTGGCTTCTCTTGGCACCATTCACAGCTTGAACAGTTTTGTTCTAATTGTTCTGACATTTTCTGAAATAACGTGCTGTGTAATATCAGGCTTCTTTTCGCACTTTCCAGAGTTCTTGTTTAGGTTTAGTGTTTCATCTTCCTTTTCTGTCCAGGTGATCTCAAACAGCCTCTATAATATTCAGGTCTGGACCCTGTGGAAGCCATTTCATGTGTTTCATCAGTTTTCTTTCTCCAAATAGGATTTCACTGCAATTAGATCAGTATCATGCTTGAAATGAAAACTATTACCACTGAGATCCTTTTCAGAAGGAATGGCGAAATAGACTAAACATTCACAATTCCATCAATTCAGGCAATATTGCTTATAACATTGGTCTTAAATAATTAAACCAAAATAATCCAAACTCTAACCTAACCTAACTCCTATCCTAATAAACCATACATCAACTGAAGGATAATTTATTCACCCTGTATACATCTTTTTTTTAATTGACAAAAAAATGTGCAATTATGACTGGTTTTGTGGTAAAAAAAGTCAGTAAAACAACAGATGTAATGCTGGCCTAAAACCTCACTTCATGAAACAGGCATGGTGTAAACAGCAGCGGGCGAGAGGTAAAACTTCAAAAGTAAAAAATGCTGTTCATCTAATCAGTGACAGTAACTCTGCAAATATGCGAATGAGAACATTAGCCTAAGGTTTATGGATGTAGTGTGAAACTACTGTTAATGAATATCCAGGAGCGCTCATTAACCCCTGGTTGAGTATGAGCAGTGTGAAGCGTGATTACAGATAACCCAGGATTTCATTTATCCAGTGTTTAGAATGACCCAGGGTTAACTATTGCAAGTGTGAAAAGCCCTGTATATTATCCAGACCTACAAGTTTAGAACAACACATCAGTAAATAAATGCTGACAGAATTTACAGTTTCGAGTGAACTGTTCTTTTAAAAACATTTTGCTGTCTTTCATTGATTTATGTAGAATAGGGCTGTGCGATATTTTGTAATTCTGCAATATATATTTAGCAAGATGAATACAGTTTGATTTGAATATCTCTATTTGTAAAGAATTTATAATTTTAGACTTATTGAGATGATTTTTGTAGAGCAACGCATCTGCATAAATTATAATCAACAAGTAAAGATAAATACAATAAAGAAAAAGATACAACGGTTTTAGAATATCTAACAGTATACAGTAATTAAATAAATAAATGTAAAACCAAATACTATAAAGTCTTTGTTTTATAATAAATTAGTAGTATTAATCGTTGTTAAAGTTACAAATGGTACAATTTCTTAGGTCTGAATGCTTTTAAAAGTCCTTGTATAGTCACAGCCCTCAAAAACGCATGCAAATCATAAGTTTTAAATTTAGACTCTTTTAATTCAGATTGTTGCGAATGATCACATTGAGATATCGATGCTGAAACTATATATTGTAGTGTTGTCACAGTACTGGTATTCGCTACTGAAATTTTAAAAACGTCCATTTCCTGCTAACATTTGGGTGATGTTGAGCATGTTCTTAAACACTGCTGGTTTGCCAGTGTTCACATGCTCAACACAAATGACTGTGATTGGCTGTTTAGGTCATCAGTTTACCGAACTTGGTCTGTCTATGAGCTGACATTCGAGCGACCTGCTGATGAATCGACTGATCTTTGCAGCTTTAAAATGCTCCAGTGTCCTTGTATCTGTGTTTACACTTAGTCAACAGAGGAGAAGCTGCCAAACACAGTCATTTCTGTTGAGCACGTGAACACAATGGCAACGGTGTTTAAGATCGTGCTCTACAGCCCTATAGAATGTTACAGTTCTCTCTCGGGTGTTGTTGTGTTTCTGATGTTGTTTTATTCAGTTTAGTCGATTTGTTCCTCCACGCTCATTGCCTTTTCTATGCTTTAACCAGGCTAAGTTGATCTTATTTGTTTTTCAACTATAGCCTTTAAAGCTTACATTCCTGCAATATATTGTTAAAAGAAACACTGTTGAGTCTTTGGCCAGTCATGCTGCTAAATATAACCCAGGATGAGGCTTAACCACAACATAATGTTTGTGTTTTTTTCTTTCTTTCTTTTCTTATTTTTGGTTAAGTCTAGATTAGAGAGCAGATCAAAACTGCTTGAGAATTGAATTTGCGGATGCAAGGCAGAGTGGGATGCCATTGAGGCCGTGATGAGGCCATGTAGACACAATGGCAGTGGCGCTAATACCATTCACTATCAGATTGGGGACATCACAAGCTGTGTAAATGTGCAGGATTACTATCGGCCTCAGTGGAACCGAGGGCCTGTTTTATTTGCAACACTGGTCTGCTGAGAGATGGAGCAGACAGGTGGCCTGAGGGAACGGGGTGACCGGGAGCTGGCGAAAATAAATTATAGACCGTTACAAATATCCTGCTGGGTTTATTTCGCATTTCTTTCTCACATCTTCCTTCTGTCTTTGCTTTGCTTCGACACCAGCATGAAGAACTGTGGCAATTTCTGTTCATTTGCAGAAAGTGTTTTAAAACCTGGACGACAGCTGTTTTGGCTCAGACCGAGGGAGCTGGACTATTTCAAGTGTGTAATAATGTCCAATGAACATTTTCGAGCACACCTACACCCTGGTTTACGTGTGTTTTAAAAGGCAGTGGGGGAAAAAAACTTGATCGCACCTCAGCAGTTCTTTTCATAATCACTTCAGAAAGGTTGACTGCTTTAATGAGTCACAAGTCCCCATTACACTCAGCACATGCGCATGCTTGCTTTAATTAGCCATAGATGGGTCAATTGAGCTGTTATTTTCTCTAGAGCTCTGAAACTGTCTAAACATCAGCAGCTCTTTGCACTCCTTAACTGCTGAAGCAAGAGTATTTGATTCATCTTTTTTTTTTTTTTTTTTTAATCCAGGATGATTGATGTAACCGGGTTCAATCTTTATACACAAAGGGAAGGAGGAGGTGGAAACTAGTGAACATTCACATGCTTTAAAATAAACAGAAAACAAAAGTAAAATGGCAGCCCCTTATGGCCCGTTCACATTGAGTGGTATGGTACGGCTTTTATGGCCATTTCCACTGTCAAAGGGTACCTAAAACGAACCGTACTGTACCACTTTTTGGGTAACTTTTCAGAAGGGTACCTAGTACAACAAAAGGGTACCAAAAGGTGGAGCTAGACATGCAGCTGAACGCTATTGGTTTACAGAGATATGTCACTAGGTTGTATACACGCAGCAGAATGAAAACAAAGGAAGCGGCATTTTTAAATACACAGCCGAGTAGGGTTGGGCCGATAGACGATGCCATCGTCCATCGCCGATATACTGTATATATAAATAATCATTTCTACTGAGCTGTACGTTTTGGTTTAGTTTAGTACAGTACGATTTGGTACAGCAGTACTGATTCAATACCCTTATCATGCTTGCACTCTACTACTAATAGTAGACTTACTTATGTGATGTGGCTAAAAGTTGTGATTGACATCATTCTCGTTTGAAGAAGAAACCATTGTGGGCCGTTCCTTTTTTTTTCAATTTAGTTATTTCAAACGTAGACGTGCAGCAAGCGTGTGCAATTAGACAGAGGAAATGGCACCTCTTGCGCATTTCACACATTTAGACACAAAATGAACAGACTGTAAACAACAATGGAGGACATACAGCATATCATTTTGAAGAAGACAAGCTTTGTTTCAGCTTGGTTTATGGCTACGCGCCTTCATTGTGTTATTGCGGTTTAAAGTCTCGGCTGTAAAAATCTTTACTGTAAAAATGGTGCTCCTGTGTTGTCCTGTTGTTAACATTTTGCACAGGCTGATGATAATTTTCTGTAAACAAGTAGTGATCAGCAGAGTGTCTAGTTCCACTCTTTAGATAGTGTTCAGTTGTGCTAATTACCCTTATGAAAGGGTACCAAAAAAGTGCTACAGTACAGTTTGCTATTTTGGTGCCATTTACAGTGGAAACATACGTACATGTGGCCTGTACTATACCACTCAGTGAAAATGGGCCTAAAGAACCTTTATCATACATGAGACTTTTTTTATTCAACTAAAGGTTGTTTTTATTGGGAAATGTTCTTTAAGCTATTAACAGATTTTTACCACATGGCACCAAGCAGATCTATCCATAAGAAAGACCCATGATTGGCAGATCAGCATGATACTTCATTTCTGTCCAAAATGATTGGAAATTGATTATAATGTAGATGATGTTGACAGGGTTGTGAAGATGATTGACAGGGCAGGTTAAATAGTGTCAGAATGCATGCAAGTAAGCAACTGATGTGCCTCTTCTGCATACAAACCCAGAAGTATGTACTTTTTCTTCACACACAAAAAAGAAAGATAAAGAGCTATTTTAAGAAATGTTTATTGAAAAGTTCTTTATGGAAGCCAAAATGGCTCTTTAAATGCATTGCTAAGAAACCTCCCTATTGGAGCCCGTTTTTAAAGAGTGTGTACAAAACCTGCAAATTACAGAATTATTAAAGGCTGCAGTTAACTATTGAAGTCAAATGCAGTTTATTTTTAATCTACAGTTAAAATTCCACATGCAAACATGTAAATTGCCTATTGCAGTTTATCTAAATACCTAAATCTGGGGCTGGGTTATACAGGTAAAAAAATACCACAATATAATGTTTAATATCATTCGATATTGATAATTATTGAATATTTTTTTACAATCTATTTAGGTATATTATTTTTTATTTATTTAATCATTTTATTTAAATTTACCGACATTACTAAGGCAAATAGTTTTAATAGTCAAAAACAAAAAACAGCAAAAATATCTAATCTCTTATGTCTTATAATAAAATAAACAAAGAGACTCAAAATTAATAAATTAAAATGTCATAAAGTGTAAACGCTGAACAATCAAAGCAAATTTTAATGTAGATCAACATCTGTAACTCTATTAACAAAACCAATTATGATAATCAAATCTTTGCTTTCAAGTAAAGGAATCAGCCATTATTCAAATACATACTGCAGCATAACAAATTGTCAAGTTGAATGATTACTTTACCCCTATGCTAAAAAAATCTTTCAGATGGGGAGCTAGTGGCTGGGATGCACAAGAAAAAACTAAACAAAAAGCCACTCTGGCGACATCCTCACATCCTTTTTTATTTACAATCTCCTCACTGCTGCTTGTCACGACACTCATTTTTGCGTGTGTTGTTGTTATTCTGACCTGAGGTGTCAAAACCCAACCAGAGTCACATGTTCTGTCTAAAAGCATGTGAAAAGCGCGAGAGTGTGGATTCGGTTTCCTTAAACATTTTCAATGTGCTTTGTACTCAAACAAAGGATGACAAACGAACATACCAGTGCTGCGGTTCTGATAATAGTTTGTATTTATGAAGAGAATGAAAAAGCACTGCAGTGTGCCATGTGTTTGTCTGAGTCTGCCATTATTACTGAAATGTGTATATTCCAAGCGTGAAGCAGATTGGTTAGTTGTACTTGCGTGAATTGCAATGCGTACGCAGCATTCTGAAATGTTTTCAACTAAGTAAGCCTAGAAAATGCGCACGCGTCACATTGGTGCCACTTGCATCGATTGCAAATAACCATAAGCTCATTGAAATTCCTTCTAAGGCGTGCTCAGCAGCCACATTTTAATAAAGCTATAGCACTTCATAACGAAACTTCATATCAAACTTTTTTTTAATCGTTATTGGCAATAGTGTTCGGTCAATAAATAACAGTATCTTTTTGTCGGCCCAGCCCTACCTAAATCCAATTTTAACTTATGTTTCTACTACAATCTCATTACTGATATGTAATAATTTACATAGTGGCTTTCGTAACTGGATTTCATGAATTATTAAGCATATACATTAAATAAAGACATCACAAGTTAAGAAAATTTTGTAAATGTATAGGCTAATATGTAGAAGTGGAAGAAATACAGAGAAATGCTCTTTTATATACAGTAGTAAACTACTGTAGCAAGCTTTGCACACTGAATGACTTGCCAGGGGTAAATAATGCTTTTTGACATTGTTTACAAGCTGTTGACTGCCTTATTTCCACAGCTTACTTGAAACAGATTGCATAAAATGTGAGATGTTCATCCATGTTTATTTGGCACTATCTCTAGTAGTAATTAGTGGTAGTACATTGTTTGATTTTCCTTGATAAAATGGATAGAAAGGCGAATACTGGAAGAGAGATATTTACTGAAACATCATAAACTAATGTGTATTATGTGTTGTGAACTGTTACATTCTTTGCTTTTATGCTATTTTTTACTGTAAATGTAAGAACATTACCTATACATCTGAACTTATCCGCAGGTGGAAGCAATGTTTCTGGAAAGACTTGTGAGCTAGCATGCTGTACTGAATCTGAGTGAGCCTAGCCGTAAAGGGTTGTGATGAAAAGTGGAATAGATGGGAAGTGAATCTTTGCCAGCTGAACTTGTTTCTTGACCAGAAAGAGACTGTTCCAGCTGTGGAGAGGTGGAGATGGGTCATTTCACCATATGGCCACAGCAGGAAAAGAGGCTTATTGAGGGGCTCTTACTTTGACAGGACAATTACATCAACTGTGAGTCACCTTTTTGCCATTGAGGGTGCTTTCTCATTTAAAAAAAGTCTTGGTAAGCCATTGATTTTAAAAAGAAAATTTTTTTTTGGTGTAAATGATTATATATATTCGATTTCTGCATAAAAATTGATATTTTATTTATTTTCAACATCAACTTTTATCTTGTATTCTCCAATTGTGACCCCAGACCTCAAAAACAGTTAATTTTTATTTTTTAATGTATCTGTCTGAATACATTTTTCTTTTACGCTACACAACATTAGAATACTTAGTAAAAAAAAAAAAAATAATAATAATAATACATTTTTATTGGTAAAACTTTATTTTGATGGTCCATTTGAGTATTAGTAAACTGTCTGCTTAATATCTGTTGATACAGACGTTCAACACACATTTAACTGACTATAAAAAACTTTGCAAGTACATGTCAACTTACACCATCTCTAACTCCAACCTTAACCCCAACCTAAGACTCTACTTATAATCTAATGAGAATTAGTTGCAATGTAACTTAAATTCAACAAAGGAACCATCAAAATAAAGTGTGACCTTTTTACTTATATAGCGCCTTTCCAGAGCTCAAGGACACTTTACAAAGAATGTACCAAAAAGAGATGTGCAAGCAAACAGTAAACAAGTAGAGACAACATTAGGTACACAAACATGGAGGAAGTCAAATATAACAAACTGGAGATACAAAACAAGGCCTAAGAGACAAATAAGCAGAGTGCAGGTGGAACAAATAAAGTGGTCCGTTTGTCAGATCAGAAGTGAAGCATTCAGAAAACAAGTGAGTTTTAAGTAAAGATTTGAATTCTGAGATATTATTAACTGAACAGAGTGAGCGTGGTGGAGAGTTCCAAAGTTTGGGTGCAATAACACCAAATGATCTGCCCCCCATTGAAGAGAGGCGGTTCTGAGGGACAGCAAGAAGGCCAGAGTCAGAGGAACACAATGAGCGAGTAGGGGTGTAGAAGACAAGCATGTTGCAATGATAAGAGGGAGCTAGGCCATTTAAGGATCTAAATGCAAGGAGGAGAATTTTGAATCTAATGCGATATGCAACTGGGAGCCAATGGAGGTCGTACAAGATTGGGGTTATATTAGCAGAACGTTTGGTATGAGTGCTCATTCTAGCCGCAGAGTTTTGAATATATTGTAATCTGGAGATGAGGCTGGCAGGCAGACCAATGAAAAGGCAAAGTCAATGCGTGGTGAGACAAATGCATGGACAACAATCTCAGCATCCTTACTACTGATAAAGGGATGCAGTTGGGCAATACGACGTGAATGAAAGAATGCAGATTTAGTAACAGATTTAATGCGAGACTGAAAGGAGAGTGTGGAGTCAAAGATTGCATCTAAATTTTTGACAGAAGTAGATGTTTTAATGTGAGAGCCAGCAATCTCAAAGGAAAAAACTGGTCGAAATATTGCTGGTAAGCGCTGGGGTGCCAATAAAAATGATCTCAGTTTTGTCCATGTTGAGTTTCAAAGAATTCGAGTTAAGCCAATCAACACACAAGCCGAGATCTGATCAATTTGGGCGGATGAAGTAGGTGTACAGACAGGAAAAAGTTATCGAATATCGTCTGCATAAAAGTGATCGTAAAAATGTGATGATAGATATTATGTTCCATAATCATATTTAGTAAATTTCCTACTGTAAATATATCAAAACATTATTTCTGATTACTGATATTATTAAGACATTGCTAAAAATCTACAGCCAGTTCTTTCAGTATTTAAACTCTCAGATTCCAGATATTCAAATTGTTGTACCTAGGCCAAATACTGGGCTATTCTATTAAAGCATATATCAACAGAAAGCTTATTTATTCCACTTTCTGATGAAAACACTTATGACTGGTTTTGGCGTCCAGTATCACATTTGTTTATGATAAAATACCATACAACAAAATGAATGCAGATTTCTTTGGCCTCTCTTGCATTGCAAAGTTCAGAATACCTTACATTCACACTACTGATTTATTGTTTTATTCTTATTCTTATTCTTATTCTTATTCTTCTTATTTATTTATTTATTTTATTTTATTTTTTAAATGTGGCTAATATCATTAAGGGCAAGTAATTTCACTCCGTGACCATCTTTGAAACACCTCTTAAGCAGTATGCTCGGGCATTCTGTCTGAATGGGGAAACATCAATTTCTCAAACTGTTTGCCAAGTTTACAATTATATTACATATTTGGAACCATTAATGAAATTAAACAACAACTGTATCATAAGTTTAATTTCTAAATGCTTGAATCAAACAAAATCTGCATATTTTCAGGTTGCCTGAGCTAATGCACATGCGCACTCGAAAGAAACAAAATCACGACACCAATATCCTGTATGGCTGTTCTACACATTATCATCCTCTGGATAATGATTGTCAGATCGTGCTGCTCTTCTAAAATAATCCACAAATTGGTCTTGATTGCAAATCTCCTCCAGAAATGACAACCACTTTTTGTTTACAAGTTTGAGGGCATTTGAGTAATTGCTGTCGTATGATGTGCATTTGACAGGACGGACTGTAACTCGCGTTCATTTCATACCATAGACTGTAAAAGATATGGACGTAGTATCCGTGACGTCACCCATATGTTTCTGAACAATTAAAAGAAGCTACAAGTTGGCGCAGTCAACCGTCGCCATTTTGTTCACGCTTCATGACACCGACCGAACAAGGGCAAAGAGGCGGAGCGTGATCGCAGCAACAGAAATGCTGGCATTTTGCTTAGACAGACTTTTCATTAGGAGAAATGCTTAATACTTTATTACCCGTGACTCGTTTGTGTTCTGACCACAGGGGCTTGGTTGTACACAACATCAATAAAGTGTTTAGTCTTTTAAAAACACTGGTGTAATACATTGAGCCACTAAGAATTGTTCTTATGACGTTATTCTACAGGAGGAAAATGCGAATTACTTCCAAATACTTCAAATCTAGTCTGTGTTAGTAAATGCAAGGCTATTTATGAAATCCAGGCATAACAATGTATGACAGTGTATGTTTCAGATGACTGTTCTAGAGCCTACAGCTAATCAGCTAATCTGTCAGATTCTGGAGTGCATTACAGGTCTAAAGAACATTTATAAATGATCCATGATCTCAAGTAAAACAAATGCATTTCTAGAGATGGTATATAAGTATTTAATTTCACTCACCTGGGAAATGGAGGCAACATGAACGGTTTTTGAGCATAATTAAGTGCACACAGCATGCCATAGTATCCGATAATTGCAGCAAATAATTCCAAAAAGCAATTGACTGTGTAAAGAAACATTAAACAAAACAAAAATGCGATGTATATGCTGAGTTCAGTGGCTAATCAGCCAGAGTCAGCTGAGGTAAGGAGACAGCGAGCAGCGATACCTAGCTGTCACTCAAGTGGACTTAATAAAACCTAATAAAAACGAAACGGATGGGTTATAAAAAAAAATTCACCCCCTTCACAGTTATCATGAAGGGTAATATTAGCTATATGCACCAAATCCATCATTTGTACCAGGCTGTAAACAGGTTTTTATCAGCTGTAAAAATGGCCAATTTACCATTGCAGTCAGAAATCATTTGGATTTCATGGAGCCAGCCCCCTGAGGCGAGTCGATGAATTGCAGTTTTAGTTACTTCTGTATTGGCTTCCCGAGGGATAGCCTGGAAGTTGCAGCTTGTTTCATACAGATTACAAAACCCCAAAAAATATTTGTTTTCAAAAGTAGTTGGTTCATTTAAAAGTAGAGATTTCAAGCTTCATGTGGATATATTTGGCATGTCTGTGAAGCAAGTATTCACTGAGATTCCAGTGTGTTTGTTGACCACCAAACTGTGGTAAACGCACACATCTGGTCCGAGCTTTGCCCACGGTGAAACATCATATTGACCGCTACACTTTTCCCCATTCAAAACTATACAAGTGACATGTCTTGTGTATTCTATAGTCTTTGCTAATACTACATTTTAGTGTGAGCTGGTAAAGGTCCTGAACTGACCTGCATGTGCAAAAGAAATATATTTATTCAAAAGTTGTCCTTTTTGTGTAAACAAATAAAAAAAATCATGAATCGTGTGATGTTTTATTTATATTTTTTCTTAAATAAGATCTTTATGAAAAAAATATTGCAATACATTGCAACATAATGACACCACTTGCGTATTGCGATGTTTGTCATATTATCTGATTCTTGCAATATACAGTACAACTACAGCTCTAGTAAACAGGTGTGTTT
The DNA here is from genome assembly GCF_903798145.1 of Danio aesculapii. NCBI lineage: Eukaryota > Metazoa > Chordata > Actinopteri > Cypriniformes > Danionidae > Danio > Danio aesculapii. The sequence continues at coordinate 29,039,451 of NC_079436.1, forward strand.
CAAACTAGGTTAGCTGGTGGGTAAGTCATTTAAATGAGCTTAGACTGCTTGTCAATATTGATTGACCTGAAAATACATTTTTTTATTGATTGTCTGTATTGGTGTCAGGACAGTTTATTATTTTAATCTGCTCATATGCCCTCCAAATGTGTGTTGTATGGATTCAAGTGAATGCATTTCTGCTTCAGCAGCCTTACTGTATGGAGTTAATGAGACTTGCATGATAATGAATGGCCGTTGCTTTAATCTCTGTTCTCTTTGTAAGATCTCTTCATGAAATTGCCAAAGACAGCATATCATTATGGATATGTTCTTCCACATAAAAGAAAATGGGTCTTGCCTTCATTCATTATCTTCAAGCTTAATGATTAATATCAGCGTTAAAGACCCCATAATATGAGGTGTGT